>NC_057804.1:103031351-103112075 GCF_018294505.1 Triticum aestivum
AGGGCTGGATGAACAGTAGACCATGGGGGGTGCCCATGGAGGGGTGGTTGAACAGTAGCCGGTGGAGTAGCACGCGGTGGAGGCTGGATGAACATGAGCCCATGGATGAACAGTCGCACGTGGAGGCTGGAGGAGGTCGACAGTGGATGAACAGTAGCCCGTGGAGGCTGGAGGAGGTCGATGGTGGAGATTAACAGTATCTCGTGGAGTCCCGTTTTGCGGTACGCCACACCCCTCCCAATGAACAGGACCCCTGTTTTGACTGTAGCGCTCCAACACAAGTCCGTTTCGTCCGTTTTGCGGTACGCCACACCCCTCCCGATTAACAGGACCCCCGTTTCGACCGTAGGAGGTCTGTTTCCTCCATTTTGCGGTACGCCAGACCCCTCCCGATGAACAAGATCCTGTTTCGAACGTGGCTGGTCGAACACAAGGCCGTTTCCTCCGTTCTGTGGTACGCCAGACCTCGTTTCCATCGCCTGTTCCGTCCAAGCCCTCCCGATGAACACGACCACGCATTCCGTTCCGACCCAGCCAGTTGGCTCCCAATGAACATGACGATGATGCTGTTTCTCTGTTCCGACCCAGCCAATGTACACGAGCCCTGGCCGTACGTATATATGCGCGAGTAGGCATTCGAGACCCCGCCTGTATGTACACATACGTGGCCGTATTTTCTTTCTTGCGCATTGGCCGCTGTATGTACGTGTACATGCTACGTGCGCGCCTCTACTACGACACGAACGCGCCTCTACTACGACACGTGTGCGCCTCTACATCCACCAGTATGTACGTACACGTTCGCGACCAGAATGACAACGCTATGTACGCTTCGACCAGGTGGGTCCTGACTGTCAGGCACTTCCTTGCGTGTGAAGATGTAGCTGGTGGGTCCCAACAGTCAGGGGGGCGAATCATTTTTTTTGCTTGGACGCACTTCCTTGCGTGCGAAGGTGTAGCTGGTGGGTCCCAACAGTCAGGGGGAAATGTTTTTTTCGCAAAATACGTTGGCCCGTCCGGTGGGTCCCTACTGTCAGGTGGAGGAATAATTATTTTGCGAGTAATAAGGAGGCACTTCCTGGCGGCCGTCGTGGACCCAGCTGTCAGCCTCTCCATGCACAGTCCATGTCTGATGGAAGCCATTCCTTGACCACGTTGACCATGCCGCGCCGAGAATACCAGGGCGGTGGACGACGGCGAGGCCTAGGAAGGGGACGACGCGGAGCCGGGGAAGACGCGACAGTGGATGCCCATGCATAGAGGAGTACGATGGTTCACTGGTTCGCTGCGGTGTGAGGCTGCCATCGCCGCAGAATAATAGTTAACAAGGGGTGCGGGTGAGTAGAGGGATGGCCTGGCCAGCGGTGGGAGTAGTAGGGGGCTATCGGATTTCGGGTTCCGGCAGACCCTTTGTCGGAGTAATGGGCCACGGGTAGGCTAACCCGAGCCCCTGAACCTTTCAAAACATCGGGGCAGACTGCGCCCCTCAAGACCACGCAATAAGGAGCCGCCTTCTGGGAGTCGGCGGCAAGGCCGCCAACTGCCCCTCACGGCCGAGTCCCAGGGACGACTTCAAGATAAGTCGACTCCTATTGGCGACTTCCAGAGAAGCCGGCTATGGGGAGTCGGCCCGTGACTCCGACCACCTCCTACCTTCGCCACGATGGACGGGACAGGGTACGGTCACCGCATGGCCCATCCCCCTCCCGCTTACGAAGGGCTGGCATGGCTACAGTGCGCCGTATCGGTGGAGATCTCCATCCGGCGCGGCACTGTTGCCATGCCTGCCCTGACCTCAGCCCCCGTGGACGGCGCACTGTGCCCACGACGGCCTGCCTGTACGACCCAGAGATGGCAGGTCCCACCCGTCAGTGGGGGTACAGAAGACAGCAAGAGCGCCACAAGACGGACCCGTTGGGATTCGGCCCCCGGGAGTCGGCCAGCCCCTCCCAAAGGCCCCACACGCCAGGGAATGGCAACAGTGATCGTCCGTCAGGCGACGACACTGTTGCCACGACCCCATGACCAGGCCAGCGTCATTAGAAGCACGGCTATAGTACCAGGCCTGTCGGCGGGGCCCGCCAGTCGGCGGGCCCTAGCAGTTAGCAGAGAAGACGGCGGCCTGGGAGACAGACGGCTGGGACCCGCACCGAGCCGGATTACCATTGTATCCCTGGGGGACGGGCCTATATAAGCCCCCCGGGGCACCCATGCAAGGGGGATCACTTCTTTAGAACTAGAACAGATCATATGGGAAGGAGGAAGCTAGCCTTGCCTTCTCCTACCTCCAGGAAACAGCTCAAGGAGCAACCTTGTACTCACTTTGCCATAGTGATCATGTGGAGACCCCGCAGAGCAGCAGTAGGGGTGTTATCTCCATGGAGAGCCCTGACTGGGTAAGATTCGCCGGCGTGCATGCCTTCGCCTCATCCCGTGTCCAGGCACCGGCGACGTTCTACTCGCCCCCACCATGATAAGCCATCCTTTGGCATATGTCGCACCCAAACCCCGACATTTGGCGCCCACCGTGGGGCCTGGTGCACCATCGTCCGGAGACCCGCTCTGGACGAGAACCCTCTTCCTCCCCAGCGAGCGTAGCCAGCCTGGCACGCCCGATGGTGCTTGCCCCGACGTGTTGCAAAGCGTCGACGACGCCTGCGCAGCGAGCTGCCTTGCCGATCTTCTTGGCGAGGCTCGCATCTCTGACGAGCCCGCATCCGATGCGGGCGCAGGCTGCCCCGAGAGCCGCCTCGTCAGCCTCCTCGACCAACTCCACGTCTATGGCGAGCCTACCGCGGACTTGGAGTCGGTCGGCTCCACCGACCCGATGCTTGTCGATTTCGAGACAGCATCGCTCGACGCCTTCCCCTCCGACGTGATCGTCTTCGACGATCCTCTCCCGCGAGCCGACAGTGGCGGCAGCACCATCACCAAAGTGTTCGTCATTAGCCACGGCGCCGCCTCCGACGAGAACGCCCGCGACGCCCTACAGGCCACTTTGCACGATCTGTCCGCCCCCATCCCGGCGGACGCTGACGCCGAGGCGCTGGAGGCACGCCGCCTTGCCCTCCTTGTGGAGGGCCAGAAGATTGCCACCATGAGACGCCTCACGGAGGCCCACCAGCACGAGGTCGACCGCGCCGCCTTTGGCACACCGCCTCCAGAAGGGCCAAGTCGAGTCGGCGTCGTCAAGAAACGCGGCGCGGCCATCGCCAGCATGCTGGGAGCGGACCGCCCGGTCTACGCCACGCCCCTCGAGAACCTACGCACCGCCCAGTCGATCGTTGATGAGCTAAACAGACTGGGGGCCGACGAGCTCCCCTACATGACCAGACGCATCCAGCAGCTGATCGATGCGGCCGCAACCCGGCATGAAGCCGACGTCCGAGCTGGAAGCCCCCCTCGCCGAGAGCATGGCGCGACGTCGCGTACGCCAACTGCGGGTGGCGCTCGTACAAGTCAAGAGAAGGAGCCGGCTGCTAGCCGCAGCCGGAGTCGTACTACCATCGAGCGCGACGCAGAAGGCCGCCCCCGAGGAGTGGAGCGACAAGGTGACCTGCCGCCTCCTCCGCCTCACGGGGAAAGATATCCTACCCCGCCTCCTGTCGAGCATCCGACTCTCAGCGGCCGACTTGGTCGCCGCGAAGGAGTCGACGAGAATGATGCCCGCCATCGGATCGACCGCCTAGCGCGATCCCTGGCCCTGGAAGAAGAAGATGTTGTCAGCCCGCCGTGTTTCGGCCCCCGCATCCACGACGAGCCCTTTCCCAAAGGGTTCTCGCTCCCAAGAGACACTCCCAAGTACAACAGCTCCGTGAAGCCGGAAGACTAGTTGATCGACTACTCCACCGCCGTTCGCATAGCGAATGGCAATCGACGTGTTTCCGTGAAATATGTCCCCCTGATGCTCCAAGGCATGGCGCGCACCTGGCTCAACAGCCTCAAGCCTTACAGCATCAACAGCTGGCTAGACTTCACCGAAGCCTTCATACGCAACTTCACCAGCACATACAAGCGGGCTCCCAAGCCCCGACAGCTCTCCTTGTGCGTACAAGGGCCCAACGAATCGACCCGCGACTATCTCACGCGTTGAGCCGAGCTCTGCAACTCCTACGAAGGAGTGCACGAGGTCCAGACCATAGAGTACTTCACCGCCGGGTGCCGCGAAGGCACTCTCCTCAAGCATCGACTCCTCTGCGACGAGCCGGTAACCCTTGATGAGCTACTGGTCATCGCGGACAAGTATGCCACAGCCGACTCCTCAATGAAGACCGAGCTCCGGGTAGACGCCTCCAGAAAAGTGCTGACGCCGGCTCCGAAGACGCCGGCTGGAGAATCAAGCCGGCGCCCATATCAAAACAATCACAAGTGCAAAGCCCCTCAGCCGGCTTCCAGCAGTCGGCAGGTGGCCACGATCAAAGAGGATCAGCCTGAGGGACAACCGGCTCCAAAGAAGCAGAAGGGCGGTAGGCCGGCTTGGCAGCCGGCTTTCTCCTACGAGCAGACTCTAGATGGCCCGTGCAAGTTCCACAGCAGCGCGAAACTGTCGAACCACACCACCCGGAAATGCCACTGGCTCACCAGAATCGCCAAGGGAGACGGCCTCCTGCCTCCCCCGCCCGCTGGGCCGCCGCCTCCACCGCCGACCCAGCAGCCGGCTGTCAGGCCAGTCAGCACAGTACAGGACGAGTACCCAGAAGAGCACGGAGCCTATGTGGTGTTCACCAGTGTGGCTGGCGATCGACGCAGCAGGCGGCAGCAGCAGCAAGAGGTGAATGCAGTAGCATCAAGTACTCCAGAGTTCATGCACTGGTCCGAGAAGCCTATTAGTTGGAGCAGAGCTGATCACCCAGAGGTGATGCCGAGTCCGGGCTCCTACGCCCTGGTCTTAGGTGCCACCTTTGCCACCGATAGGCGGGCCGCTCGCTTCTCACGAGTGCTGATAGATGGAGGCAGTAACATCAACATCCTATAGAAAGATACCATGGAGAAGTTAGGAATCAAGCAAAGACAACTTCAGAGCAGCCGAACTGTGTTCCACGGCATTGTTCCTGGCCTTTCCTGCTCACCAATCGGCAAGATCCTGATAGACGTCCTCTTTGGAGACAAAGATCATTTCCGCCGAGAGCCAGTTTGGTTTGAAGTGGTGGACCTCGAAAGCCCGTACAATACGTTGCTTGGCCGACCTGCTTTGGCCAAGTTCATGGCGGTCCCCCTCTACGCATACCTCAAGATGAATATGCCGAGTTCCAAGGGGATTCTGACCATAGCCGGCGACTACAGAAAGCCATCCGCTTGCACGGCCGAAAGCAGTCAGCTAGCCAAGTCCCTGGTGATCGCTGCCGAGAGGCGGCTTCTTGACCGGGTTGTGGCAATGGCCGGCAAGCAGCCCGAGATGTCGCCCAACCCCAAGGAGTCAGAAGCTAAAGGTTCGTTCAAGCCGGCCAAAGAAACAAAGAAGATACCCTTGGACCTGGAGCACCCAGAGAGGTACGCTGTCATAGGTGCAAACCTTGACAGCAAATAGGAAGGCGAGCTCGTCGATTTCCTCCGTGAGAATCGAGACATCTTCGCATGGTCCCCTAAAGACATACTAGGTGTACCGATGGAATTCGCTGAGCACAAGTTACATGTCCGATCTGATGTGAAGCCCGTCAGGCAGCCCTTGCGCCGCCTGTCAGAAGACAAGAGAAGAGTTGTTGGAGAAGAGATAGCCCGGCTCCTGGCAGCCGGCTTCATTATGGAAGTGTTTTTCCCAGAGTGGCTAGCAAACCCGGTCCTGGTGCTGAAGAAGAACAAGCAGTGGCGGATGTGTATTGACTACACAAGCCTCAACAAAGCTTGCCCCAAGGACCCATTCGCTTTGCCAAGAATTGATCAGGTGATAGACTCCACATCCGGATGCGAGCTGTTGAGCTTCTTAGATGCATATTCAGGATATCACCAGATCAAGCTGAACCCAGCTGACAGACTGAAGAGCGCCTTCATCATGCCGTTTGGAGCCTTCTACTATCTGACCATGACGTTCGGCTTGAGGAATGCTGGCGCCACCTTTCAGCGTTGCATGCAAAAGTGCCTCCTCAAGCAACTCGGCAGAAACGCCCACGTCTACGTGGACGATGTGGTGGTGAAGACGGAAAAGCATGGAACGTTGCTGGAAGACCTCAAGGAAACCTTTGAGAACCTGCACCGATTCCAGATCAAGCTCAACCCTGAGAAGTGCGTCTTCGAAGTACCAGCCGGCCAACTCCTTGGCTTCCTGGTCTCTGAACGCGACATAGAGTGCAACCCTGTAAAGATCAAGGCCATCGAGAGGATGGAGGTACCCAGCCGACTGCTAGATGTGCAAAAGTTCACCGGCTGCTTGGCGTCCATCAGCCGATTCATCAGTCGGCTGGGCGAGAAGGCTCTCCCTTTATACCAGCTCATGAAGAAGACGACCTTTTTCGAGTGGAGCCCCAAGGCGGACGAAGCCTTTCTCCAATTGAAGAAAATGTTGACTACTCCCCTTGTGCTGGTGGCCCGACTCCCAAAGAACCCATGCTCTTGTACATTGCCGTCACCAGCCGGGTAGTCAGCACAGTCATTGTAGTTGAACGCAAGGAGGAAGGCAAGGCGCTACCTGTCCAGAGACCGGTATATTACCTTAGCGAAGTACTGTCGACCTCCAAGCAGAACTACCCCCACTACCAGAAGATGTGCTACGGCGTGCACTTTGCTGCCAAGAAGCTGAAGCCTTACTTTCAGGAGCATCCAATCACTGTGGTTTGCACAGCCCCACTAGCCGAGATCATTGGAAGCCGAGATGCTTTTGGCCGAGTGGCCAAATGGGCTATTGAGCTGGCTCCCTACACCATCTACTACCAGCCCCACACCGCCATCAAGTCGCAAGCACTGGCCAACTTCCTCGTCGATTGGGCCAAGACCCAGTACCTGCCGCCAGCACCCGACTCCACCCATTGGCGGATGCATTTCGACGGCTCCAAGATGCGCACTGGCTTGGGAGCCGGTGTTGTCCACATTTCCCCCAAAGGCGACAAGCTCAGATATGCGTTGCAGATCCATTTCGCCGCCTCCAATAACGTCGCTGAATACGAGGCGCTCATTCACAGGCTCCGGCTTGCCAAAGAACTTGGCATTCACTAGATCCTGTGTTATGGCGACTCCGACTTGGTGGTCCAGCAGTCATCTGGCGATTGGGACGCCAAGGATGCAAACATGGCGAGCTACCGCTTCCTTGTACAGCAACTCAGCGGATATTTTGAGGGGTGCGAGTTCCTTCACGTGCCAAGAAATGACAATGACCAAGCAGACGCCCTGGCACGAATCGGCTCCACCCGCCAAGCAATACCATCTGGCGTCGCCCTTCGGCGCCTCCTCAAGCCGTCTGTCAAGCCTTCACCAGAATTAGACTCCATCTTTGTGCCGGCTCCCCTCAAAGAAGTCGGATCCGACTCAAGAGCCCCAGCAAGCGGCACGAGAATTCTTACAAATGGCTCCAAGAACGCCGCAGTCGAAGCCGACCCGGGGACTTCAGAACCCGGCCCGGGGACTGCGGCGACCATTCCGAAGACTCCAGAACTCGGCCCGGGGACTGCACCAGTCGGCCTGGGGACTTCATCAAGCTAGCAAGCGGCCGCGGACTCCAGCCCGCCGCCTCCCAGCCCAGCCGCCCTCGTCCAAGTCACAGTACTGGCAGTTGAAGAAATAGCAGCACCCTCATGGGCCCAGCCCATCCTCAAGTTCCTAGTGAGCAAAGAGCTGCCAACTGATGAAATCCTGGCTCGACAAGTACAACGCCGAGCGGCAGCTTACACCATAGTCAACAGAGAGTTGGTCAGGCGCAGCGTCACTGGTGTCTACCAGCGTTGCGTCGAGCCAGAGCAAGGCCAAGCAATTCTCAAAGACATCCATCAAGGCGAGTGCGGCCACCATGCGGCTTCAAGAGCACTCGTCGCCAAAGCCTTTCGACACGGTTTCTTCTGGCCAACCGCCTTAGAAGAGGCCAAAGAATTGGTCCAAAAGTGCAAAGGGTGCCAGAAGTTCCGCTCCAAGCCACATCAGCCGGCTTCCGCACTCAAGACTATCCCCATTGCCTGGCCCTTTGCGGTTTGGGGCCTGGACATGGTGGGACAATTCAAAACAGCACGAGGCGGCCTAACTCACTTACTTGTTGCGGTGGACAAGTTCACCAAGTGCATAGAAGTAAAGCCCATCAAGAAGTTGAATGGTCCGACTGCAGTGACTTTCATCGCCGACAGCACGACCCGGCACGGCATACCAAACAGCATCATCACCGACAATGGCACAAATTTCGCCAAAGGTGCCTTGGCCTGTTTCTGCGCAAAACAGGGCATCCGACTGGACTTAGCGTCCGTTGCCCACCCGTAGTCAAACGGCCAGGTAGAGCGAGCAAACGGCCTCATCCTGTCCGGCATCAAGCCTCGGCTGGTCGAACCACTAGAGCGTTCGGCCGGCTGTTGGCTTGATGAGTTGCCAGCCGTCCTCTGGAGTCTATGCACGACTCTAAACAAGTCAACCAGCTTCACACCTTTCTTCCTCGTCTATGGTGCTGAAGCCGTCATCCCGACAGACATATAGTTCGACTCCCCGCGAGTCACCATGTACACCAAGGAGGAAGCAGAAGAAGCACATCAAGACGGTGACGATCTGCTAGAAGAGGGCCGGCTGTTGGCACTCAACCGGTCCAGCATCTACCAGCAGAGCCTACGCCGATAGTACAACATGAAGGTCAGGCCAAGATCTTTCCAAGAGGGCGACCTTGTGCTCCGACTGATCCAGCGAACAGCCGGCCAGCACAAGCTGTCGGCACCTTGGGAAGGCCCCTTCATTATCAGCAAAGTACTGGGCAATGACTCCTACTACCTGATCGACGCTCAGAAGCCCTGAGCACGCAAGAGGGACGACTCCCGCAAAGAGACGGAACGCCCATGGAATGCAAATCTTCTCCAAAGATTTTACAGTTGATGCAGTATGTATCACGCTACCCTTTGTATTAAAGTACCAAGACTTCGGGCCCACCGAGACCAGCTCGGGGACTGCCCTTTTTGTTATCTGTATGATAAGAATTATGCCTTCGAGTATACTACTCTTTGTTATGCCGCTTGGCACCGGGCTCGACTAGTCGGCCCGGGGACTTGCCGCCTCGTGCTATGGAATGCTTCCTGCAGTCGGACAAATAGTGTGTGGTGCCTAAGCCGTCTCGTGTCATAAGCCGCAGCTCGCAGAGCGACTGTTCGGTAGGCAGGAGTAAGGAAGAATGGGCGCCCACATGAAAAATGGCTAAGGACTCAAAGCATAAGCATAGCCTAAGCCGGCTTCCAGCCTCTCGTAGCAAAGCCGACTCCTGAGTAGTCGGCTTGCCGCTTTCTATCCAACTTGTTAAAAGACTAAAAAAATGGCCGAGTACTTGCCTTCCCAAAGTAGCCAAGCGTTTTGATCCAGTGGCAGTCCGCAGAGCGACTGTCTGACTGGCAAGGCGGCAACTAAGGGAAGGCGGCAAAGGAAAAAGCCAAAAGAGCAATGAGCAAGGAAAGATAGAATTCAGATAAATATTTACATAACATAGGCCCTTGGCCAAATCTTCAAGCAGAAGTTCAAAATACACCCTGCGGGTGGAATTGTTCGAATTAACAAGTTCTTCAAAGACTACTAAAGCAGATAAAATGAAGGCAAGACGGCAGCCTAGGAAGCGGCAAACGGGTTCGGAGGGCCGGAAGAGACGACGGTGTCAGGCGTCGGGGCGGCCGGCTGGACGGTCTCGGCTTGATCGTCTCCGGCGGCAGCCGGCTCGGTCGGGTGCGGCTTGTTGCTGGAGGCGCGGTCGAGCTGAGGCTAGTCGCCCACTCCGTCTTCTGGCGCCTCCGTCTCACCTGCGTTCTCCGCCTCGCCTTCCTCCTCGGCGTTGGAACCGATCACCTCCACCGAGTCCTCATCATAATCCGGGTTCATCCCGAACCACTTCGGCGGCGCCTCCCCGCCGTCTTCAGCCCGATCAGGGACAAAGACGCTGGTGTCTGCGTAGTCGGTGATCGCCACAGCACGCGCGACGAGGGCGTCTTCCACAGCTATCAGCTCCGCCTGGGCCTCTGACCGGAAAGCGGCCAGCCGGTCCAGGTCCAGCCCTGGATACCACACCTTGACGAATTCCAAGGCCCGACGCGCTCCAGCCCGGGCCGAGGAACCCTTCCAAGCCTCAAGATGACAAGCCGCGACCTCCAGCCAGTCGGCAGTCCGACTGGCAGTGCGCAGAACTGGCATGTCTGGCCACAGGGCGGCAATCGCCTGGGCGCCGGCACATTGAAGCTGGTGCAACATCCGATGGGCCGGCCGCAGACGAGCCTCGATGCTCAGAAGCTACTCATCGAGGGTCCGGGGGAATTGGCGGCAATCTCCGCACCATCTGCCCTCCGTGCCTCGCGATCAGCCTCGATGGCTTGAGTGGCCGCCTGCGAGTGGCCAGGGAAGAAGTCTGCCAAGACGGAAAAGAGGCAAGTCAAAAAATCAGGAGTCAGCCCGACCCATAGTCGGAGGCTCAAAGAAAGAAAGGAAACAAAGAAACTCACCGTCGATGATGTCCTCAATCTCATGGAAGCCAGAGGTCAGCTGTGCCTCCTTGTCGGTCCAGGAGGAGCGCTCGCTTTCGAACTCGGCTAGGAGAGCAGTCTTTCTCTTCTCTGCCTCGTCCTGCGCCTTCTTGAGCAGCTCCCTTTGCTCCGCCAGCTACGCAGCCAGCAGGTCGCGCTCCGCAGCGAGTTTGCTGCACTCCTCCCCCTTAGCACGCAAGGCGGTGTTGGCTTCACCGAGCTGCTGCTGAAGAGTGGCGTTCGCCCCTAAAGAATAAAAAGTAAAAGACGTCAAGTCGTCAACAAAGAAGGTTGCCGGGAAGATCTGGCCCGACTGCTCGGCAGTCGGCCCGAATCTCGGAGACTACAGCCCGCGGTTGCCCCAGCGTGCCCCTGCGAAGAAGAAGGAGGACTCACTCCGGCTCTCCGACAAGTCGGCAGTCCACCTGCCCAGCTCCTCGACATTGCGGTTGATGGTAGTGACGCGGAGGTTGTGATACTCCTGTGATAAGAATTTTTAGTCGAAGATAAGTATTGGAACTCGCCAGATGAAGTTCCGGGCTGCCTGCTCAGCAGCCGGCCCGAAACTCGGGGACTACACCCAGTGGGTGTGCTGGCGCGCCCCCATAGAGAAGAACAAGGAAAAGCAAAGTCAAAAATGAAAGCATACCCGGACGGCTGCTCGCGACGCCAGGTGCGCCTTGGTGCAGTTCTGGATGGCGTCGCCCTCGGCTCTCAGCTTTGCCTGAACGTCCAGAAGCGACTAGTTCAGCGGGCCTGTGCCGCCTCCTCGCACCCACCCTACGGCCGCAGCACTCGTCGCCTCGATGTCTGGGATGGCCGAGCTAGCGGCGCCGGTCGCCAAGGGGCGTGGCGCCGAAGTCGCCTTTTCAAGGCGGCGGCGCACTGGCGAGGCGACTTGAAGGAGAAGCTTTGCCACGGACTCATCTTCAGTCGGCGGTCCCGGTGGGCCCACCGGCTGTTTATCTCGCGCGCTCCCATACGGCGATGGAGGTGGCGGTGGCGGCACGGCCGTGTCCGACATGGAGGCCTCGCCGCTTTCCCTCTCCATGACGGGGTTCTCGTCGCCGGCTTCCCCAGTCTGCCCCGTGAACTCCGGGGGCAGCAGTACGGAGTTCAGCGGGATGACGAGTAACACCGATTGGTGGTGTGCGGCCTCCTCAGCTCGCTGCCTTGCCGCAACAGCGGCTCGGCCTCATCCAGCTTCCTCTAAGCGGAGGCCGCCGCCTTCTCGGCCTCCGCCTTCTCCAGACGGGCGGATTCGTCCTCGTCGCGCTTCTCCCGCGCGTTCCGCTCTGTCGCCTCCCGGAGGTCGGGGGCGGGGTCAATCCGCCGAGTAGTGGCAGAAGTCTCTGCCGACCCCATGACGGAGGCGGCGGCGACCCTCTCAAAGGTGAGGGGAGCCCTGAAGCGAGGAAGACATATAAAAGATTTGGACAAGACTCACCAGCAGAAAACAAGACAAAAGGCGGAAGCACTTACGCGGAGACCAGTGGCGGCTTTTTCACTTCCTTACGGAAGCGGTTGGCCTTCGCGATCACCTCCTCCCGCTTGGTCGCGGCGGCTGCCCCCTTGAACTTCTTCGACCGGCCGCCAAGCAAGCTCGGCCCGGCCCGACGCCTCTTCATGCCGCCTTGACCATCCAAGCCAGCGGAGGAACTCGCGCTCGGTTGGCCGGCTCGTGGTTGATGGCGCGGGGCGACTTCCCCCTCAGTGTTGTCATCGGGCCAGTCGGCAAAGGTGGCCGAGGGCCTGAAGCCTCCTCCTCTTCCTCCTCCTCCTCCTTCGGTGTCAGCCTCCATCGCCGCGGCCCCCAAGTCAGGGTCGTCGACGTCGCTCTCTGCTCGGTCGGAGACGAACTGACGGGCCAGGCCCGCGGTGTCGGCTGAAGGCTGGATGAGGGGGTTCTGACTCAAGGAAAACCAAAAAGATCAGAAGTCGGATTCGGCTGCAAAAGAAGACAAAAGAAGAAGGGAGACAACTTATAGCAGGCGGGGGGTTGGTGCGTGAGTACAGCTCCTTGCCGAACCGCCAATCCACCGTGAGACTACAGTTTGCGATGTAATTCACCGTGTCCGCCACCTCCGTGTGGGGCATGTCCTTGGAGCACATCCGACTCGGGTCCCGGTGGCCGCTCATCTGATAGATCAGATGAGGTCGGCCTTGGAGCGGGAGGACTCGTCGCGCCATGAAGGCGGCCAGCAGGTTGGCCCCGGTCAAACCCTCCGACTGCGTCAGCACTCGGAGTCGCGCGACGGCGGCGGCGCCAGCGGGAGTCAGCGTCTTGACCCGGTGGGACTAGTTGGGGAGCCTCCCAGTCGGTGCGCCGGCTTCGTAAGGCTGCAGATTGACCCAGTCGCCGTCTGGGGCGATGTTCCTCACATAAAAATAAGACCGTTGCCACATCTTCACCGACTTAATCAGCGGGATGGTGGGAAATGGGTTGTCGGCCACCGATCTCCGCATCGCGATGAAGGCACCACACTGGGCCGACACGCCGGTGACGTGCGTGCCGAGCTTGGACTGAAAGAACTCCCCCCACAACTCGATGGTGGGAAGAACGCCGAGGAAGCCTTCACACAAGGTGGTGAAGGCAGTCAGCAGCACCACCGTGTTCGGGGTAAGGTGGTGTGGCTGGATCCCGTGAAACTCCAAGAAGGAGCGGAAGAAACCGCTCGCCGGCAGCCCCAGGCCGCGCATGAGGTGCGAGCGGAATACGACCCGCTCGCCCTCCTCCGGCGCTGGTGACACTTCCCTCTTCAGCGCGGCGCGGGCTTGCACCAGGTCCACGCCGGGGAGGCGACGTGTCTTGCGGAGAAACTCAATGTGGTCGTCGTCCACCTCGGAGCCGTCCCACACGCCGGAGCGCACGTCAGGAGGTGCGGCGGCGGAGGAAGAGCTCATCGCTGTGGGCGTGGCGTGGTTCGGCGCGGAGGCGGCGAGAGGAAGAAGAAGCAAGAGGAAAGCAAGGGGAGTAGGGGAAATGGGCGCGCGTGCTCCGCTTCCCCCCCCCCTCCTGCCTACTTATAGGCTCGTGGGATTAACTGTGCACAGGACCCCACGCCCCCAACAATTTACCACACGGAGTAACTGCGCGCAGTTACAACGTGGGAATCCCAACCGTCCGCCCGGCCACAACTGATCCGTTCACGTGCTGAGGCACGGTAGTGGCGGGTCCCGCCTAAGGCCCTGTCCTGTCGCGCGCGTGGGTGGGCAGACTGACCCTGCCACGTGGCGCCAGGCGACGGATCCGCAATGGGCGGCTGCCCGGAAGCTTACCAGGAACGCTGCCCGAGTCCCGCTACGACCTTCAAATTCTTTAAGGGGCAAGACGGCCTTCTGCGAGTCCGGCTCCAGCTAGTCGGCCTAGAGGAAGATGGCGAGCAAGGTCCAGATTCCACTCCCAGAAGGATGAAACTGTTGAGGCTCCTCGACATGTCACCCTCGGCGCCTCACCAGCTTCGGGGACTACTGTCGGAGTAATGGGCCACGGGTAAGCTAACCCGAGCCCCTGAACCTTTCAAAACATCGGGGCAGACAGCGCCCCTCAAGACCCCGCGATAAGGAGCCGCCTTCTGGGAGTCGGCGGCAAGGCCGCCGACTGCCCCTCACGGCCGAGTCCCAGGGACGACTTTGAGATAAGCCGACTCCTATTGGCGACTTCCAGAGAAGCCGGCTATGGGGAATCGGTCCGCGACTCCGACCACCTCCTGCCTTCGCCACGATGGACGGGACGGGGTACGGTCACCGCATGGCCCATCCCCCTCCCGCTTACAAAGGGCTGGCATGGCTACAGTGCGTCGTATCGGTGGAGATCTCCATCCGGCGCGGCACTGTTGCCATGCCTGCCCTGACCTTAGCCCCCATGGACGGCGCACTGTGCCCACGACGGCCTGCCTGTACGGCCCAGAGATGGCGGGTCCTACCCGTCAGTGGGGGTACAAAAGACGGCAAGAGCACCACAAGACGGACCCGTTGGGAGTCGGCCCCCGGGCCAGCCCCTCCCATGGGCTCCACACGCCATTAACCAGACAAGACGGGGAATGGCAACAGTGATCGTCCGTTAGGCGGCGACACTGTTGCCACGACCCGATGACCAAGCCAGCGTCATTAGAAGCACGACTATAGTACCAGGCCTGTCGGCGGGGCCCGCCAGTCGGCGGGCCCCACCAGTCGGCGGAGAAGACGGCGGCCTCAGAGACAGACGGCTGAGACCCGCACCCAGCCGGATTACCATTGTATCCCTGGGGGACGGGCCTATATAAGCCCCTCGGGGCACCCATGCAAGGGGGATCGCTTCTTTAGCACTAGACCAGATCATATAGGAAGGAGGAAGCTAGCCTTGCCTTCTCCTACCTCCAGGAAACAGCTCAAGGAGCAACCTTGTACTCACTTTGCCATAGTGATCATGCGGAGACCCCGCAGAGAAGTAGTAGGGGTGTTATCTCCACGGAGAGCCCTGAAGCTGGGTAAGATACGCCAGCGTGCATGCCTTCGCCTCATCCCGTTTCCAGGCACCGGCGACGTTCTACTCACCCCCACCATGATAAGCCATCCTTTGGCATATGTCGCACCCAACCCCCGACACCCTTGAGGTTCGAACACTGGGATGCACGCAGAGATCACTCCTCTACTGGCTCACATCTCGTCGCCTCGCAAAGGATCTAGGCTACACGAAGAACAACACAAGGGACGCAAGGTTTATACTGGTTCGGGCCACCACTGTGGTGTAATACCCTACTCCAGTGTGTGGTGTGTGGATTGCCTCGGGGGGCTGATGATGAACAATACAAAGGAAGAACAGCCTCGCGAGGGGAGGAGTTCTTGTGTTGGTGTGGGTGGTTCTGGCTAAGGTTCGAATGGTCGATCCCCTGCCTCGAGAATGGCTAGTCCTACTCATAGAGCGAGGCCCTAGTCCTCTTCCCAAATATTGAGAGGGAAGGGCGCCAACAATTGGCCATTTTGAAGGGGAACATCTAGTACACTTATCTTGACTAAAGTTGGTCCTCGCCTGCCAAAGACTCTGACGATGACGCCTTCCTGGGCTCCACGATGACCTTCGTCCTGCCGTTCTGCTGGTCTTGGTCTTATTGCACCGAAATGGTAACCTTTGCCTGATGCCTTGGCCTGTGCTTGCCCCCTTTGCACCGAAGGGGAAACAAGGACACTGCCCAGGCCGGCGCCCGTCTGGCGCCCGCCTGGCTTCGGTCATCATGGCTTGCGTCACGGGCACCTCGTGAGGTACCCCGCCTTGATCTCTCCGCCTCCTCGTGAGCCAGCCTGACGAGGCTGCGCCTGAGGAAGCTTCCTGCCGTCCGCCCCGTGAGGCTTGGCCCCTCGCGAGGGTCTTGAGCTTGTGTTGACGAAGATGGGCCGTACTGGGCCACTCCTTGAGCCACGCTGTAGGCCACAAGTAGGCAAGTCTGGGTACCCCCGTTCCAGAATGCCGACAATAGCCCCCGGGCCCAAGGCGCGCCCGGACTTGGCTTAGCAGAGAAGCAAAGGGGCAAGTGTGAAGCACCATGGGCCCCAACAGCCTGCGGCCTTGGGCGCCCCATGGCGGTTGATTGGACGTGGGCGTCCCCGCTTCCCCACGACGCCTCGGCAACTGTGTGACTTGACAAGTCCCGGCATGCAAAACGGGTCATTATTACTTGTGATCATGGAGGCCGGCGGTTGGCCTCCTCCGGCTATATGTATGGAACAACGCGAGCCCTTCCAGTCCATCCCTTCCTGCTACTCTCTTTCTTCTTCTTCCTCGCCCTTGCTTCACCTTACGCCAATGGCGCTAATCCGCCGGTTTTCTGTAGAAGAGAAGGGAAAGGCCCCTCGAGAGGGTCCTGACCCGCTTCCGCCGAAGAAACGGCTAGCTCTCTGCCGCGGAGACGGGGGTGTTTGGCAGGAGGTGTCGAGGCCCTGGCTCGAGTGGCCACCGCCTGGGTTTCCGCTGCCCTTGTATGCCCGGATCGAGGGCCCTGGAGGAGAAGACGCCGAGCGACATCGCAAGAGCCATCGTCATCGTCGGCGGAATACGGCGGTGCGCGTCGTTCCTCCTGGAGTCCACGCCGAGGGCTCCTCTCGCGAGCTTGTGCTTCATGCTGCCATGCCTCCTTGATCTTGGATTCGCCTTCCTTCCTCCTTCGCCTTCGAGATCCCGCCGAGGGGGCCTCTTGAGCTCTGGCTGCAGCACGCTGACTGCAGTATCGTTGCAACCGGAGCGGAGGTCGAGGTCGTCGCTCCGGGCAAGGTCTACATGACCCGGGGCTGGGGCGAGATTGCCCGGGTCTGCCGATCGGAGGGGCCCCTCGTGATTCACCTTGAATACGATGGCGCCTCCTTAATGTTCTTCAAGGTCTTCGACGCGTAAGGACGCCGGCTGGAATGCTGCCCTGAGAAAGGCGGCCGGGGCATCGTCGTGCCGAGGAACAGGCCTGCCAACCGCTTCCCCACCGGCTCCTCAGGCAGCAGCGGAGGTGCCGGAGGGTCCAGCGACTCTGCCAAGCTTTACGCAACTCCGGAGATGAGCGACGACAGCTACGAGCCCCCGAGCTCACGTCGCGCTTAGAGCATGGCAGCTGCATCAGGCCGTCGACGCCATTGATCTGGATGGGGTTGGCGCCGGCACCTGATGGCCCACTGTAGATGATGGCGTCTCCCGCGGAGGAGCTCGTAATTAAGGCTCCTTAGGATTAGCACCTTTTGTTCCCTGCGCGGAATCGAAGTACCACCCCGCAGGGGTATTGTAAGGCGCTGGCCATGTCTTTTGTGAATATATATACTTATTATGAATTGATGCAAGATGCTAGTCCTGTCCCGGCTCGACTCCCCCTTTCTTTCCTCATGAGGGCTTGGTGCTCTACGCTGACAGGTCCTGGTCCCCAGGCGGGCTTCAGCTGTCTCTGGTATGCCAGGTCGCAATGTCGTGGTCAAGGCTAGAAGGTGAGCGGCCCGAGGTCTAGTAAGAGCCCCTGAGTCGTGATGCTCAAGGGGTCCCCTTTAGCGCTCAAGCAGCCTCCGCTGGGCAAGAAAGGTAAGCAACATTGCCATGATAGAGCTGCAGTAGGTGAGGGTTTAGCGCTGAGTCGAATCAGTTCTGGTGTGACTTATCTTGTCGGTTTGGAGTAGTTTTTGGTGAAGTGCCGGGCCTGCGTGGCGGCAGCTGAGGTGTTGCTGGGTCAGGTCTTCGCCATCTTCTTCCCTCTCCCCCACACTTTCCTTCATGCTCTACGTCCTCAGGTCCCGGCCCTCGAGCGAGCTCAGCCGCCGCTGGTATGACAAGTCGCGATGCCGTGGGTCAAGGCCAGGGGGTGAGGGCTGGAGAGCCAGTAAGAGCCCATGAGTCGCGATGCTCAGGCGCCCCCCTTTTAACATGCAAGCGGATTGTACCGGAGAGAAGGAGAGGAGGCTCTATCGTGCCCAGCGTTACTCCTGGAGCGGGTCCAGCGTACCAATCATGAGAGAAAGCAATGTCTATTGTTGCGGTTGCCAGCCAACCATTGGTCGCTCCGAGGGAGTGATTGGGGCACTGAGGGCCCGGTGAGGTGGTGCCTTGCGGGGCTGCCGCGGCCAGAGCTCGACCACTCAGATTTATCGGTGTTGTAGGGACGGACCCATGCGCAAGTGCCGTGCCAGAGCGAGCGGCTCCAAAGGTCGCTGTCAATCGAGCAGGCGATTTGATCGAGCATGTTAAGCATAAAGAAGCAAATCCATTTAGATAGATGCAGAAAAAGGAAAATGCCGCCGGGTCAGGCCCGAGTGGCTTGGGGATAATGCAGCCCGAGGGGCGCCCCAACAGAGTAACCTGAAGGCATGAACAAAAGAGATACATGCCGCAGGGACGGTGTCGGATTTTGGGTTCCGGCAAACCCTCAAGGTTCGAACTCTGGGGTGCGCGTGGAGATCACCCCCCTACCGGCTCACGTCTCGTCGCCTCGCAAAGGATCTAGGCTACACAAAGAACAACACAAGGGACACAAGGTTTATACTGGTTCAGGCCACCATTGTGGTGTCATACCCTACTCCAGTGTGTGGTGTGTGGATTGCCTGAGGGGATGATGATGAACAATACAAAGGAAGAACAACCTCGCGAGGGGAGGAGCTCTTGTGTTGGTGTGGGTGGTTTTGGCTAGGGTTCGATTGGTCTATCCCCCGATCCTCCTTCCTTGAGAGTGGCTAGTCCTATTTATAGAGCGAGGCCCTGGTCCTCTTCCCAAATATTGAGCGGGAAGGGCGCCAACAATTGGCCATTTTGAAGGGGAACATCTAGTACACTTATCCTGACTAAAGTTGGTCCTCGCCTGCCAAAGGCTCTGACGATGACGCCTTCGTAGGCTCCACAATGACCTCCATCCTGCCGTTCTGCTGGTCTTGGTCTTGTTGCACCGAAACGGTAACCTTTGCCTGATGCCTTGGCATGTGCTTGCCCCCTTTGCACCGAAGGGGAAACAAGGACACTGCCCAGACCGGTGCCCGCCTGGCTTCGGTCGTCATGGCTTGCATCACGGGCACCTCGTGAGGTACCTTGCCTTGATCTCTCCGCCTCCTCGCGAGCCAGCCTGACGAGGCTGCGCTTGAGGAAGCTTCTTGTCGTCTGCCCCGCGAGGCTTGGCCCCTCGTGAGGGTCTTGAGCTTGTGTTGATGAAGATGGGCCGTACTGGGCCACTCCTTGAGCCACGCCGCAGGCAGGCAAGTCTGGGTACCCCCGTTCCCAGAACACCGACAGTAGGCCCCGGGCCCAAGGCGCGCTCGGACTTGGCTTAGTAGAGAAGCGAAGGGGCAAGTGTGGAGCGCCGCGGGCCTCAACAGCCTGCGGCCTTAGGCGCCGCGTGGCAGTTGATTGGACGTGGGCGTCCTCACTTCCCCATGATGCCTCGACAACTGTGTGTCTAGTCAAGTCCCTGCATGCAAAACGGGTCATTATTACCTGTGATCGTGGAGGCCGACGGTTGGCCTCCTCCGGCTATATGTACGGAACGACGCGAGCCCTTCCGGTCCATCACTTCCCGCTACTCTCGTTCTTCTTCTTCCTCACCCTTTCTCCACCTTACACCAATGGCGCCAATCCACCGGTTTTTTGCATAAGAGAAGGGAAAGGCCCCCCGAGAGGGTCCTGACCTGCTTCCGCCGAAGAAACGGCTAGCTCTCTGCCGCGGAGACGGGGGTGCTTGGCAGGAGGTGTCGAGGCCCTAGTTCGAGCGGCCGCCGCCTGGGTTTCCGCTGCCCTTGTATGCCCGGATCGAGGGCCCTAGAGGAGAAGGCGCCGAGCGACATCGCCAGAGCCGTCGTCGTCGCCGACGGATTACGGCGGTGCGCGTCGTTCCTCCTGGAGTCCATGCCGAGGGCTCCTCTCGCGAGCTTGTGCTTCACGCCGCCATGCCTCCTCGATCTTGGATTCACCTTCCTCCCTCCTTCTCCTTCGAGATCCCACCGAGGGGCCTCTTGGGCTCTGGCTACAGCACGCTAACTGCAGTACCCCTGCGACCGGAGCGGAGGTTGAGGTCGTTGCTCCGGGCAAGGTCTACGTGACCCGGGGCTGGGGCGAGATCGCCCGGGACTGCCGATCGGAGGGGGCCCTCATGATTCACCTTGAATACGATGGCGCCTCCTTAATGTTCTTCAAAGTCTTTGACGCGGAAGGATGCCAGCTGGAATGCTGCCCCGAGAAAGGCGGCTGGGGCAGCATTGTGGCGAGGACCAGGCCCGCCAACCGCTTCCCCAGCGGCTCCTCGGGTAGTAGCGGAGGTGCCGGAGGGTCCAGCGACTCTGCCGAGCTTTACATGACTCCGGAGATGAGCAACGACAGCTGCGAGCCCCCGAGCTCGCGTCGCGCTCGGAGCAGGGCAGCTGCATCTGGCCGTCGACACCATTGATCTGGATGGGGTTGGCGCTGGCGCCTGAGGGCCCACTGTAGATGATGGCGTCTCCCACGGAGGCGCGCGTAGTTAACGCTCCTTATGATTAGCACCTTTTGTTTCCTGTGAGGAATCAAAGTATCACCCCACGGGGGAATTGTAAGGCGCTGGCCATGTCTTTTGTGAATATATATCCTTATTATGAATTGATGCGAGATGCTAGTCCTGTCCGGCTCGGCTCCCCCTTTCTTTCCTCGTGAGGGCTTGGTGCTCTACGCTGACACGTCCCGGTCCCCAGGCAGGCTCCAGCCGTCGCTGGTATGCCAGGTCACGATGCCGTGGTCAAGGCCAGGAGGTGAGCGGCCCGAGGTCCAGTAAGAGCCCCTGAGTCGCGATGCTCAGGGGGTCCCCTTTAGCGCTCAAGCAGCCTCTGCTGGGCAAGAAAGGTAGGTGACGTTGCTGTGACAGAGCTGTAGTAGGTGAGGGTTTAGCGCTGAGTTGAATCAGTATTGGGTGTGACTTATCTTGTCGGTTTGGCGTAGTTTTTGGTGAAGTATCGGGCCTGCGTGGCGGCAGCTGAGGTGTTGCTGGGTCAGGTCTTAACGAGCTTCTTCCCTCTCCCCCACTCTTTCCTTCATGCTCTATGTCCTCAGGTCCCGGCCCTCGAGCGAGCTCAGCCGCCACTGGTATGACATGTCGCGATGCCGTGGGTCAAGGCCAGGGGGTGAGGGCTGGAGAGCCAGTAAGAGCCCATGAGTCGCGATGCTCATGCGCCCCCCTTTTAACATGCAAGCGGATTGTACTGGAGAGAAGGAGAGGAGGCTCACGTCGTGCCCAGCGTTACTCCTGGAGCGGGTCCTGTGTACCAATCACGAGAGAAAGAAAGGCCTATTGTTGCGGTTGCCAGCCAACCATTGGTCGCTCCGAGGGAGTGATTTGGGCACTGAGGGCCCGGTGAGGTGGTGCCTTGCGGGGCTGCCGCGGCCAGAGCTCGACCACTCAGATTTGTCGGCATTGCAGGGACGGACCCGTGCACAAGTGCCGTGCCACAGCGAGCGGCTCCAAAGGTAGGTGTCAATCGAGTAGGCGATTAGGTCGAGCACGTTAAGCATGAAGGAGCAAATCCATTTAGATAGATGCAGAAAAAGGCAAATGCCGCCGGGTCAGGCCTGAGTGGCTTGGGGATAATGCAGCCCGAGGGGCGACCCCAACAGAGTAACCTAAAGGCATGAACAAAAGAGATACATGCCGCAGGGACGGACCCACGCGGCCTGGGAATGATGCAGCCCTGGGGGCGCTCCCAGCTGAAAATGAAACTCGAAGGATGTCACCTGATGATGTTGGAGACGAAGGAATGCTAAAGTAGCAGATGACGTGTGGTGCAGAAGCCGATCCTCACGAGCCCCCAGGCCCAGGAGCCTCGAGAGGCTCTGGGGGCGCATGCGGCTCTTCAAGGGCCATCTCCATCTCTGCCAGGACTGCGGAATGCCTGACCTCTTAAGCCTCCAGAATGCTCCTCGGCAGGCGCTGATGAGCGGCAACTGTGTTCGGCAGGCCAAAAGGCATGCGAACGTAGCTATGAGGTGGACCCTCGCAATAGCCCACGCGCGAAGGCCAGAGGTGCTCTTGAAATGTGGCTCTGTTGAGCCCTGGTACGTCGATGGAGACGCGTAGCCCACCATCCTCGCCTGGATGGGGAGCTACGCGGGTAAGCGGCGGCTGCCACTCATGACTCTTGATTCGTGCAGCTCCTAAATGATTTCGCTGATGAACTCCCGAGGGCTTGGCCCTCCTTGCCTCATTCCTTCCTGAGGGAAACGTGCTTTGAAGCACGCCTCCAAGTGGTGCCCGAGCGCCTCCCTCGTGACCTTGGCAAAGTCGGTGGCCCTCCAGGAGAGAGCCCCCGAGCCTTGCCCTAGGAGGGCGCCGAGCGCGCCTTCCTATGCAAGAGAAGGAGGCGCCCCTTGAAGGGGCGCAGATCCTGACACAACGCCACTGGAGGGGCCTGCCTCCCAAGGGTCCGGACCGGGGGATGCCTTCTTCTTCTTAGGGACTGCCTCCGGAAGTCTTCCGCTCCTGTGATCTGGGTCTTCGATTGCTGCGGCTTGAAAAGCATGCTCAAGAGAACACACTTGTCAGGACCCCGACTCAATGCCACATCGATCTAGCATGTAACACCTCATATCACTTTGCGGCCTCACGCATGGTATCCCCACGGGTGTCGCCTTACCTTTGCCCGGGACCGTTTGCGCCTTTTGGCACACGTATATGCTAGTGTCACTAGCATCCATATGATAAGGAGCCCGGGCTGACATGGCTAGTCGTAAACCCAAAGTGGCACAAACTTACAGGAACATGCATCCATGACCCAGCATCGAATGTGTCGGTCATCAGCGAGTGAATCCAGGCTGTAGCACTGGGCTAACAGGACTCCGGTGAACCGGGCTGTAGCGGGCTAACAGGACTCCGGTATTCATCGCGTGACATTTCCCCGAAGGGACAGACACAGGAACGAAGAAGGATACATGCCGGCCAGCCTAAGTGCTCCGGAGCAGTAGCACGCTACCATGTGGAAGCACTAGGAGACATTTCTCGGTAAGAGAGGCTACTAAGGATAAACAACTAGATAGTCAGATCCCACACATACCAATACACATTACACGTACGCATAACATGCAAGTATGTGCTGTACAACATGGCATCACAGCATAACTCAACAACTCATATAGATAAGGCTCAAAGAGCCATCATAGCATTTATTGCAAACAGGGGTCACACGACCCATCATACAGAGCATACAAGCAACAAGCGGAAGCATTACATGTCTTGGTACAGACATCTACAAATGAAAAAGGCTGAAGAGCCTGACTATCTACAACATCCGATCAAGATCGTAGCTGAGGTACAAGCTACTCGTCGAAGTCCACGAGAACACTAGTAAGACCGAAGTCTCCGCTGCAAAAACATAAATAAAGCAACATGAGTACAAAGGTACTCAGCAAGACTTACATCGGATCCTATCATACATGCATTTGTATCAAGAGGGTAATGTGGGGTTTAGTTGCAGCAAGCCAGCTTTGACTCAGTGGCTATCCTGTTCTACGACTATGAGAACTTCTTTGAGGTGAGATGGCGCACACGAGTCCACTAATCACCACACAATACACTACTATGGATTCATCCCTGTCTCCCTACGAGAAGGTCATCCATAGCACTCACACTTTGTCTTGAGCATTTTAGAGTATCCACTTCAAGTTGTCTATGTACCATGTAAGCATCCAAGAAGTCCATAACCGCGGACCCGGCTATTCGAATAGATCATGTTAACCTTGCAGGGGTGTACTTCTTCACACACGCTCTCGCCACTTACCGCCATGTACACGTCATGTATCTCGGCAACCTTCAAGCGGAAGACTGGCGAGGGTGTCGGCCACGACCTGACTAACCACACAAGACTATAGTCCAGGTTTATCGCCTATTCGGGTTCCATCCGCAAGGAGATCCGGCTGGGGTGTCGCTCACGGTCCCAAACGATGTGAGCAGGGTTCCCAAGCCCACCATCTGGGTGCCACTTGGTACACCGTGCCACCTGTGCCTAGTCTGTCCCAAGCCCACCTTGCCGGGTGCCACTCGGTAGAAAAATAGCACTACCTACAAACACCAGAAACTAGTTGCGACTCCTGGACAGAGATCAAGTCGGTTAATAAGTCGAGAGAGTCAATTAAGGATCCCAATATGTGGTAGTATCGAGTCATTGGACAACATACATAGAACTCAGTGCTTAAGGACGGTTCCAGTGAGACAACCCACCATGTACTCCTACATGGCCTCTCACCGCTACCTTTACCAAATCGTGTTCACACACTTAACAATCAGCATCAGAACATAGCACTGTACTCCAATTCATTCTCAATGAATCAGACCTGACACACTCTAAGCAATAGCAGGCATGGCATGGTAGGAACACAACAATGGCTTCAATCAACTCCTACACATGCTAGTGAGTTTCAACTATTTACTGTGGAAATGACAGGTCATGGAAAGGAATGGGTTCAACTACCGCAGCACAAAGTAGCAGATGAATCGTTGTTTTCCTAATGCAATAACTGAGAGCAGGAGCGAGAGAGTAGGATTGTATCGGAATGAACAAGGGGGTTTGCTTGCCTGGTAGATCAACAGGGGGGCACTGCTCCTCAGACAGGTACTCTGGAACACTCTCCGAAGCAGAACCTATCGAGAAGGAACGGTGTCGGCAATCAATACTCAAGCATATGCAACAATATGATGCATGAACATGGCATGAAGATGTGATGCTGTTTGAGCTAATGCAACTAGCTGTTATTTGGATGGAGTCCATTTGAACCAAAGATTCAAATGCAACTCCAAGTTAAGCTCTTATATATGCCATTTACATGTTTTCACTTATACAGCATGTATAAGTTGGTTTGTCATGCATGAAACTAGTACAGATGGAAAGATTGCATTTTTCTGATAATTTTTCATATATAAATTATTTCAATCTGAGCTACGGTTGAATTTCTATGAATTTTTGAAGTTTAAATCATTTTCTGGAATTCCTGAATTAAAATAATTCTAGAAATCATATTGCGTCCGCATTGAGTAAGCATGACGTCAACAGGTCAACTGCGGCTAACTAGGGTCAAACCTGACGTGTGGGGGCCACACGTCAGTGACATGGGTTAGACAGGGGGTTAGTTTAGCTTAATTAAAGATTAGGGGCACTGGGGCCCGCATGTCAGCGTCAGGGGTTAGGTTAGTTGGTGATTAGGCTAATCACCTGACGGCGGGGTCCACCTGTCAGGCCGGCGAGGTCAAAGCGGTCAAACCGGCCGGCGTTTAGCCGCCAGCGAGGCCGAACGCGGCGGAGGGGCTCGGGACCGCGTCTCCGGCGACCAAAAGGGCCGCGGAGACCATCTGCGAGGAGCCCAGGCTCGCGCGCATCCAATGGAACACGCGGGAGACCGTGGGGGTGCTGGAGCTCGCCGGAGCGGAGCTCGGGGCAGCGGCCGGAGTTTGGCCGGGTGCGCGCAGGTGCTGCAGGGCACGGGGAGTGAGCGGAGAGGCTCTACGGCCTCCTGGCGTCACCAGGAGCACGGTGACGCGCTAGGTTGCGGGCTGCGGTGGCTAGGGCAACGACGGCGACATGGACGGCGGCGACGAGCTATGGCCATGACAAGGAAAGGGGCTACAACGTGCATGCGGCTAAACAGAGAGAGGGGAACGGGGCAGGAGCTCACTGCGGTTCCGATGGCGTCTTCAGCGGGCTCGGGGGAGGCCGAACGGCGGCGTGGCGGCGAGGATGATCTCCGGTGGCCGGAGATGAAGACAGCAGCGATGGCGACTCTCCAGGGCCTCCCGATGCACGTGGCTTGACGGAGAGGTAGCCGGCGATGTGGCGGAGCTTCTGGGCGCAGCGGCAGGGCGAGGGGTGGCCGGTGGCCACGACGGCGAGCAGCGGCACTCTCCGGTGCGCTCGGTGAAGAGAGGGAGAGGGAGCCAGAGGAGGAGGGGGAACGAGAGAGAGTGAGAGAGGTGCGGGGCGTGCGTGGCGTCGCGCGGGTGATCCAGGCGACGAGGGGGAGAAGCAGGAGGTGGCCGGGCGCGTGGCCGCGACCAACTGTGGCGCGGGCACGCAGCTGCTTGGGCGAGGGGGAGGAAGACGACAGAGGAGGAGGCAGGCTGGGCTGCTTCTTGGCTGCTGCTGGGCTGCACAGTAACGGGCTGCACAGGGAGGTAAGCGCTAGGTAGGTTCCCTTTTCCTATTTCTTTTTCTATTTTCTGACATTTGTTTTGATTTAATAAAAATACTAAATCATTTTATTTACTGATGCCAATTTTTGTAGGAACTAATCCAGAGCTCCTCAACAAATGGCATAATTTTTGGACATATATTATATATATAACAAATATATATCCAATGCAAATAATTATGCATTAATTCCAAATGCCCAAAATAAATACTTATGAGCTCCTAAAAATATTGGTTTGATTTTTATCTCTGTCCAATATTTTCAGAGAGCAACATGAGCATTTTCTTGGACCTTTTTGGAGCAATTTTTATCTAGGTCATTTCCAGAAATGATTCTGAGGGTTTCACAAATCCTCATTTCAGAATTAAATGGAATTTAAACATGATGCACAAGTGACTAGCTAGTCTAGGTCATACCAGAGCTAGGGATGTGACAACTCGCCCCCACTTGAAAGAATCTCGTCCCGAGATTCAGGGGTCGACGGAAAGAAAGTGGGGTACTCCAGTCGAAGACGATCTTCTCGCTCCCAAGTAGCTTCTCTCTCGGAATGATGAGACCACTGAACCTTGAGAAACTTGATGTTCTGACGTTGAGTAACACGCTCTGCTTGATCAAGAATGCGAACTGGGTACTCTCGGTATGTGAGGTTATCTTGGAGATCAAGCGTTTCGTGGTCCACTCCGCGGATGGGATCCGAGAAGCAACGCCTGAGTTGAGAGACGTGGAAGACATCATGAACTCGAGAAAGATGTGGGGGTAGTTCCAACTGGTAGGCAACCTCTCCTCGTTTAGCGAGAATGCGAAAAGGACCAATGTAACGAGGAGCCAACTTGCCCTTGATACTGAAGCAATGGGTACCCTTCAAAGGAGTGACCCAAAGGTAAGCTTGGTCGCCAATTTCATAAGTCATATCCTTATGATGGCGGTCATACTGACTCTTCTGATGAGACTGGGCTGTTTTCAAATTCTCACGAATGATGCGAACTTGCTCTTCTGCCTCCTGGATCATGTCCGGTCGAAAGAATTGTCTTCCACCGGTTTCTGACCAGTTCAAAGGTGTTCGACATCTTCGTCCATAGAGAACCTCAAAAGGAGCTTTCTTGAGACTGGATTGATAGCTATTGTTATAAGCAAACTCGGCAAAAGGAAGACATTTCTCCCAATCCATACCGAATGAGATAACGCAAGCTCTAAGCATGTCTTCGAGAATTTGGTTGACCCTTTCCACCTGACCACTCGACTGAGGGTGGAAAGCGGTACTGAAGGAAATATGGGTTCCCATGGCAGTTTGGAAACTCTCCCAGAAATGAGAAGTGAAAAGACTACCACGGTCTGAATTGGTCTCTAGTGGAACACCATGAAGTGACACTATTCGAGAAATATATAAATCAGCTAGCTGACTAGCAGTGATACTCTCTCGAACAGGTAGGAAGTGCGCCACTTTGGAGAGACGATCAATGACTACGAAGATAGCATTATTCCCTCTCTTGGTCCTGGGAAAGCCGGTGATGAAGTCCATACCAACTTTATCCCGTTTCCATTCAGGAATAGCTAAAGGCTGAAGGGTGCCAGCAGGTCTTTGATGCTCTGCCTTAACGCGACGACAAACGTCACAGTTAGCAATAAACTGAGCGGCTTCTCTCTTCATCCTAGTCCACCAGAACCTCTGGCGTAGGTCCTGATACATCTTAGTACTACCGGGATGAATCGTGAGAGGGGATTCATGCGCCTCCTTAAGAATCAAGTGTCGAAGATGTTGCTTCTTGGGGACCACCAGGCGGTTCCCAAAGAAAACAACACCTCGAGCATCAACAGAGAAACTACCAGCAACTCCCTTCTTAACGTTATCCTTGATTCGAGAAATACCCGTATCATATTGCTGGCTAGTTATGACCTGATCCTCAAGAGTAGGTTTCGCCACCAAGGTAGAAAGGACTCCATGAGGAGCAATATGAAGGTTAAGCTTACGGAATTCCTCATGGAGAAGTGGTTGGCCCTGCTGCAACATGAGATTGTTGCAATAGGATTTACGACTTAGCGCATCGGCCATGACATTGGCTTTGCCTGGAGTGTAAGTAATCCCTAGATCATAATCTGAGATCACTTCCAACCAACGTCTTTTCCTAAGGTTCAGATCCGGTTGGGTGAAGATATACTTGAGACTCTGGTGATCAGTGTAGATCTCGCAACGTTTACCAAGGAGGTAATGTCGCCAGGTCTTCAGTACATAGACTACGGCTGCAAGCTCTAGATCATGTGTAGGATAATTCTCCTCATGTGGATGCAACTGTCGAGATGCATAGGCAATCACATGACGATCCTGCATAAGGATGCAACCTAGTCCCTGTCGTGAGGCATCACAGTAGATAACAAAGTCCTTCATGAAATCCAGTGGCACAAGTATGGGAGCAGATGTCAGGCGTCTTTTCAGTTCCTAAAAACTGTACTCACACTGTGGGGACCACTCAAACTTTTTATCTTTCTTGAGAAGTTCCGTGAGGGGTTTGGCTACCTTGGAGAAGTTTTCAACAAAGCGGCGACAATAGCTGGCTAGACCAAGGAAACTCCTAACTTGTTTAACGGTTTCAGGTGGAGTCCAATCGAGAACGTCCTTAACTCTCTCGGGATTAACAGCAATGCCCTTACCAGAGATTACGTGGCCTCGGTAGGTCACTTCTGGCAAACAAAATTCGCACTTGGAGAACTTGGCATAAAGGCGGTGCTCTCTGAGTTTTTCTAACACGAGTCTAAGATGTTCAGCATGCTCTTCCTCGTTCTTCGAGTAAATAAGAATATCATCAAGGTAAACCACGACGAACTTATCTAAGTACTCCATGAAGATCGAGTTCATCAAGCGGGAGAATGTAGCTAGAGCGTTGGTTAGACCGAAGGACATGACGGTGTACTCGTACTGACCATAACGAGTGACAAAAGCTGTCTTGGGAATGTCCTCATTTCTGATCTTGATTTGGTGGTAGCCTAACCTCAAATCCATCTTGGAGAAGACTGAGGATCCAGCGAGCTGATCATACAGGTCGTTGATCCTGGGGAGCGGATACTTGTTCTTTATCGTGACCAAATTAATGGGACGATAATCTACAACCATCCGGTCCGTACCATCCTTCTTCTTGACGAAGAGGACGGGGCAAGCCCAGGGAGAAGAACTAGGACAGATGAAACCCTTTTGCAAGGACTCATCAAGTTGTTTCTTAAGCTCGGCTAGTTCTAAGGGTGCCATCTTGTAAGGTCTCCTGGAGATTGGAGCTGTTCCTGGGATAAGATCTATGACGAACTCTACATCTCTGTCAGGTGGAACACCTGGCAGTTCCTCTAGAAAGACATCCGGAAAGTCACGGACTACCAGGATATCTTCAAGGTCAGGGAGAGGGCTGGCATTAAGAGAATAGAGTTGGCGCTTTGCAACTCTGGTGGAGACAGTGACTATCTTGCCAGATGGGTGTGTAAGCTGAACAGATCTGGTGTAACAATCAATCTTGGCATGATGAGCTGTCATCCAGTCCATACCCAAGATGATGTTAATATTTGAGGACTTGAGGGCTACAAGTGATGCAATAAATACAAGTCTATCAACAAGGATTTCGTTACCATGGCTTACACTAGAGGTTTGCCATTTGGATCCAGGAGTTTGAATGACCAGTGGAGAGGGCATATCAGACAATGACATGTTGTGCAAGTTAGCATAGCTTTCAGAAATGAAGGAGTGAGACGCTCCAGTATCGAACAAAACCGATGCTGGATGGCAATTGACAAGGAGTGTACCAAGAACGACATCTGGATCATCATGAGCGTCTTTAGCTGAGACGTGATGCACGCGTCCATGTTCAGTGGGGGCTGACTTGACACTGATCATCTTGCGTGATGGCTTACCATGGCCAATAGACTCCTCGGGCTGGGGTGGAGCATAGCTAGTCTGAGAGCAGTCACGTGCATAGTGTCCTGGCTTCCCGCATGTGAAGCAAGTCCCTGAGGTTGGACGTGGACCCGCACTGACAAGCGGTCTACCAGTAGGCCTGGGTGGAACATACGATTGAGCTGGGGAAGGCACCACATGGGATGGCCTCAGTGCATATCCGAAAGGAAGAGCGGAGTTTGGAATCCAAATCTGACGCTTCTGAGAACTGGAGCCGGAGGAAGATCCCAAATCACGGGTGTGCTTACGAGACTCCTTGTAAGTGAGCTGAGTTGTCTCTGCATTGATGGCCTTGTTCACAAGAGCTTGGAATGTATCACAATGATGTAGGTGGAGATCACGACGGAACTTGGGGTTGAGACCCTTCCGGAACCTAGCCTGCTTCTTGGCGTCCGTGGACACTTCTTATGTGGCATAGCGGGCGAGGTTCTCAAACTCTCTATTGTAAGCATCAATAGCCATCTTACTCTGGGTGAAACTACAGAACTCTTCTCTCTTGCGATCGATGAGGGACTCAGGAATGTGATGCTCGCGAAAAGCCTCAGTGAAATCCCTCCAGGTAGGAATCTGGCCAGCTAGAAGCATAGCCTCATAGTTCTGCCACCAAAGACTAGCAGGACCTTCCAGGTGGTATGTGGCGTAGGTGACCTTGTCATCTTCAGCTATGTTCACGGAACGCAGCTTATGAGTGATGCTACGAAGCCAGTCATCTGCATCGAGTGGCTCAATAGAATGATGAAAGGTGGGTGGGTGCAAGCGAATGAAGTCACGAATGGTCGCAGACTTATTGGTCTGATGTGTGGTTTTCTCCTCAATACGTGCCAACAAGCGGTTAGACTCACGCTTGTTCCTCTCCATTTCTAACATGAACTTTGTCAATGAAGGCGGGTCGGGAGGATCCTCATCCCTACCATCTCCGTGGTTCTGGCTACGAGCAACAGAACTTTGCTTAACCGATGACATCCAGAGAAACGAAACCAAGGACAGAATCAGCATCATCTATAGGCTATAGAATGTAAGACAAGGGAATTAGTATCTCTCGAACTCCTAGGGCAATTCCGGAGGCATAACGGTAGTAAAATGCTCAAAATGGGACATCCTGCTAAAAATGAAGTAGTACAACAACTCAACATCACCACTCAAGGTTCTGGGATAGTACTAAACAGACTACACCGGAAGTACTCGAAACTGGGGTATGACTCTGATCAACCAATCCTATGGGACTACAGAGTAGTAACACGTGATCCTGATAGACGGAAGAGAAAGCCTAGTTCCTTAACCCCGTAGGAAAGATAGGATGACTCAGATCAGAAGGCCATGAGGTAAAGGAGTAAGAAGAGCCTTACGTTCCAACCCACAATCAATTCCCTTATATAACTAAAGAATTTCTAGACTCAACTTCTACCAGTTTGGCTTGGTAATCCTACAGGCAGTCAGGCTCTGATACCAAAGCTGTCAGGACCCCGACTCTATGCCACATCGATCTAGCATGTAACACCTCATATCACTTTGCGGCCTCACGCACGGTATCCCCACGGGTGTCACCTTACCTTTGCCCGGGACCGTTTGCGCCTTTTGGCACACGTATATGATAGTGTCGCTAGCATCCATATGATAAGGAGCCCGGGCTGACATGGCTAGTCGTAAACCCAAAGTGGCACAAACTTACAGGAACAGGCATCCATGACCCAGCATTGAACGTGTCGGTCATCAGTGAGTGAATCCAGGCTGTAGCACTGGGCTAACAGGACTCCGGTGAACCGGGCTGTAGCGGGCTAACAGGACTCCAATATTCATCGCGTGACATTTCCCCGAAGGGACAGACACAGGAACGAAGAAGGACACATGCCGGCCAGCCTAAGTGCTCCGGAGCAGTAGCATGCTACCATGTGGAAGCACTAGGAGACATTTCCGGGTAAGAGAGGCTACTAAGGATAAACAACTAGATAGTCAGATCCCACACATAGCAATACACATTACACGTACGCATAACATGCAAGTATGTGCTGTACAACATGGCATCACAGCATAACTCAACAACTCATATAGATAAGGCTCAAAGAGCCATCATAGCATTTATTGCAAACAGGGGTCACACGACCCATCATACAGAGCATACAAGCAACAAGCGGAAGCATTACATGTCTGGGTACAGACATCTAAAAATGAAAAAGGCTGAAGAGCCTGACTATCTACAACATCCGATCTAGATCGTAGCTGAGGTACAAGCTACTCGTCGAAGTCCACGAGAACACTAGTAAGACCGAAGTCTCCGCTGAAAAAACATAAATAAAGCAACATGAGTAAAAAGGTACTCAGCAAGACTTACATCAGATCCTATCATACATGCATTTGTATCAAGAGGGTAATGTGGGGTTTAGTTGCAGCAAGCCAGCTTTGACTCAGTGGCTATCCTGTTCTACGACTGCGAGAACTTCTTTGAGGTGAGATGGCGCACACGAGTCCACTAATCACCACACAATACACTACTATGGATTCATCCCCGTCTCCCTACGAGAAGGCCATCCATAGCACTCACACTTTGTCTTGAGCATTTTAGAGTATCCACTTCAAGTTGTCTATGTACCATGTAAGCATCCAAGAAGTCCATAACCGCGGACCCGGCTATTCGAATAGATCATGTTAACCCTGCAGGGGTGTACTTCTTCACACACGCTCTCGCCACTTACCGCCATGTACACGTCATGTATCTCGGCAACCTTCAAGCGGAAGCCTGGTGAGGGTGTCGGCCACGAGCTGACTAACCACACAAGACTCTAGTCCAGGTTTATCGCCTATTCGGGTTCCATCCGCAAGGAGATCCGGCCGGGGTGTCGCTCACGGTCCCAAACGATGTGAGCAGGGTTCCCAAGCCCACCATCTGGGTGCCACTTGGTACACCGTGCCACCTGTGCCTAGTCTGTCCCAAGCCCACCCTGCCGGGTGCCACTCGGTAGAAAAATAGCACTACCTACAAACACCAGAAACTAGTTGCGACTCCTGGACAGAGATCAAGTCGGTTAATAAGTCGAGAGAGTCAATTAAGGATCCCAATATGTGGTAGTATCGAGTCATTGGACAACATACATAGAACTCAGTGCTTAAGGACGGTTCCAGTGAGACAACCCACCATGTACTCCTACATGGCCTCTCACCGCTACCTTTACCAAATCGTGTTCACACACTTAACTCTCAGCATCAAAACATAGCATTGTACTCCAATTCATTCTCAATGAATCAGACCTGACACACTCTAAGCAATAGCAGGCATGGCATGGTAGGAACACAACAATGGCTTCAATCAACTCCTACACATGCTAGTCAGTTTCAACTATTTACTGTGGAAATGACAGGTCATGCAAAGGAATGGGTTCAACTACCGCAGCACAAAGTAGCAGATGAATCATTGTTGTCCTAATGCAATAACTGAGAGCAGGAGCGAGAGAGTAGGATTGTATCAGAATGAACAAGGGGGTTTGCTTGCCTGGTAGATCAACAGGGGGCACTGCTCCTCAGACAGGTACTCTGGAACACTCTCCGGAGCAGAACCTATCGAGAAGGAACGGTGTCGGCAATCAATACTCAAGCATATGCAACAATATGATGCATGAACATGGCATGAAGATGTGATGCTGTTTGAGCTAATGCAACTAGCTGTAATTTGGATGGAGTCCATTTGAACCAAAGATTCAAATGCAACTCCAGGTTAAGCTCTTATATATGCCATTTACATGTTTACACTTATACAACATGTATAAGTTTGTTTGTCATGCATGAAACTAGTACAGATGGAAAAATTGCATTTTTCTGATAATTTTTCATATATAAATTATTTCAATCTGAGCTACGGTTGAATTTCTATGAATTTTTGAAGTTTAAATCATTTTCTGGAATTCCTGAATTAAAATAATTCCAGAAATCATATTGCGTCAGCATTGAGTAAGCATGACGTCAGCAGGTCAACCACGGCTAACTAGGGTCAAACCTGACGTGTGGGGGCCACACATCAGTGACATGGGTTAGACAGAGGGGTTAGTTTAGCTTAATTAAAGATTAGGGGCACTAGGGCCCACATGTCAGCGTCAGGGGTTAGGTTAGTTGGTGATTAGGCTAATCACCTGACGGCGGGGTCCACCTGTCAGGCCGTCGAGGTCAAAGCGGTCAAACCCGCCGGCGTTTAGCTGCCGGCGAGGCCGAACGCGGCGGAGGGGCTCGGGACCGCGTCTCCGGCGACCAAAAGGGCCGCGGAGACCATCTGCGAGGAGCCCAGGCTCGCGCGCATCCAATGGGACACGCGGGAGACCGTGGGGGTGCTGGAGCTCACCGGAGCGGAGCTCGGGGCGGCGGCCGGAGTTCGGCCGGGTGCGCGCAGGTGCTGCAGGGCACAGGGGAGTGAGCGGAGAGGCTCTACGGCCTCCTAGCGTCACCAGGAGCATGGTGACGCGCTAGGTTGCGGGCTGCGGTGGCCAGGGCGACGACGGCGACATGGACGACGGCGAGGAGCTACGACCACGGCGAGGAAAGGGGCTACGGCGTGCAGGCGGCTAAACGGAGAGAGGGGAACGGGGCAGGAGCTCACTGCGGTTCCGATGGCATCTTCAGCGGGCTCGGGGGAGGCCGGACGGTGGCGTGGCGGCGAGGACGATCTCCGGCGGCCGGAGATGAAGACGGCGGCGATGGCGACTCTCTAGGGCCTCCCGATGCACGTGGCTTGACGGAGAGGTAGCCGACGATGTGGCGGAGCTTCTGGGCGCAGCGGCAGGGCGAGGGGTGGCCGGTGGCCACGGCGGCGAGCAGCGGCGCTCTCCGGTGCGCTCGGTGAAGAGAGGGAGAGGGAGCCAGAGGAGGAGGGGGAACGAGAGAGAGTGAGAGAGGTGCGGGGCGTGCGTGGCGTCGCGCGGGTGATCCAGGCGACGAGGGGGAGAAGCAGGAGGTGGCCGGGCGCGTGGCCGCGGCCGGCTGTGGCGCAGGCACGCAGCTGCTTGGGCGATGGGGAGGAAGATGACAGAGGAGGAGGCATGCTGGGCTGTTGCTGGGCTGCTACTGGGCTGCACAGTAACGGGCTGCACAGGGAGGTAAGCGCTAGGTAGGTCCTCTTTTCCTATTTCTTTTTCTATTTTCTGACATTTGTTTTGATTTAATAAAAATACTAAATCATTTTATTTACTTATGCCAATTTTTGTAGGAACTAATCCAGAGCTCCTCAACAAATGGCATAATTTTTCGACATATATTATATATATAACAAATATATATCCAATGCAAATAATTATGCATTAATTCCAAATGCCCAAAATAAATACTTATGAGCTCCTAAAAATATTGGTTTGATTTTTATCTCTGTCCAATATTTTCAGAGAGCAACATGAGCATTTTCTTGGACCTTTTTGGAGCAATTTTTATCTAGGTCATTTCCAGAAATGATTCTGAGGGTTTCACAAATCCTCATTTCAGAATTAAATGGAATTTAAACATGATGCACAAGTGACTAGCTAGTCTAGGTCATACCAGAGCTAGGGATGTGACAACACTGCATCCCTCTCCTCACAAGGTACCGTGATGACTCCACCGCTTCCTGGCATCTTGAGGACATTGTAGCCGTGATGAGTCACTGCCATGAACTTGGCCAGAGCTGGGTACCCGAGGATGGCATTGTATGGCAGGAAAACGTGGGCGACGTCGAAGTCAATGAGTTCGGTGCGGTAGTTGTTACGCTACCCAAAGGTGACAGGAAGGCGAACTTGCCCTATTGGAACGGTGGAACCATCAGTGACTCCTGAGAAGGGCTTGGTTGGCTGAAGCTGATCGTATGGCACTTGGAGATTGTTGAATGTCTCGACGGACAGGATGTTGAGTCCCTCTCCGCCATCGATGAGGGTCCTGGTGACTTGCACATTGCTGATGACTGGGAAGCAAAGCATCGGGAGGACTCCGGCCGTGGCTGCCCACTTGAGCTGATCCGCTGAGCTGAACGTGATAGTGCACGCTGACCACCTGAGAGGGCGCGTGGCCTCAAGCTTGGGGAGGACTGCATTCACCTCGCGAGCAAACTGTTTGAAGATGCGCTGAGAGGCTGGGGCCTGAGCGCCGCCCAGGATGCAAGCGATTGCGCGTGGCTCCCGGAAGCCCCCAGACCCTTCATCCTGATGATGGTCTTCATTCCTCCTCGGTGGTGGTGGCAGAGGACGGAGGCCTGCGTTGCCTTGAGGGCGATCCTCACGAGGCTGATCCCTCCATCCTCCCTTGTGAGGCTGGTTCTGCCAGCGGTCCTTGCGAGGTCGGTCATGCCACCCTTGGCGAGGGCCACGGTCTTCCCATCGCCCTCCACCTCTTCCTCCTCCTCGTCCATAGCCCCGGTTGTTGTGCTCGGGGCATCGGCCGATACGCCCATCTCGCACGGCCCTGAGCTCTTGGCATTCGTTGGTGTTGTGGGTGTGGAGGTCGTGGTACAAGCAGTATCGGCTGCCCTTGGATGACTCAGGCTGGTCCCTGCCTCGCTTGGTGTCTGGCTCTGCTGCAAGCACATCAGCCCCCTTGCGCTTCACGTCCTTGACCTTGGGCTTCTTCTCTTCTGGATCGGCAGCCGGAAGCTCGAAGAGGGAGAGACGCCCTTCCTCAGCCCTGGGGCACTTGGTCGCCAAGTCGAATAGCTCCAGGGATGTGCACAGGTCTTCATGGATTGCTAGCTCCTCTTTCATCTTGATGTCACGCACGCTGTCAGAGAAGGCTGAGATGATCTCTTCCTCAGTCACCCTGGGGATCTTGAGGTGAGCGTTGTTGAAACGCTGGATGTACTTCTGCAGGGTCTCTCCTGGCTGTTGCTTGATGCGTCGCAGGTCGCTCATGGCCGGGGGCCAGTCGCGAGTTCCTTGGAAGTTGGCGATGAAGCGAGTGCGCATCTCGTCCCAAGAGGAAATCGTGCCAGGAGCCAGGTTCAGGAGCCAGGTGCAAGCACCGTCCTTGAGCGCCATGGGAAACCAGTTCCCCATGACCTTCTCGTCCCCGTTGGCGGCTTCGATGCCCAGCTCGTAGAGGTGGAGGAACTCCACAGGGTCAGCCGTGCCGTCGTAGCATGGCGGCAGATCGGGCTTGAACTTGCCCGGCCAGGCTACACTGCGTAGCTCGGCGGTGAAGGCACGACAGCCCGCAGTGGCCACAGGAGGCCTTTGGTGACGAAGGGCTTGATCTTGGAGGTCTCCGTGTGCTGCCGCCAGGAGCAGCGCGGGGTCTTGGCACGCTGGAGCAGGAGCGCGGTCATGACGTGCCGATGCAGGGAGCACGCGGGCAGCTTCTTGGGGACGAGGTATCTCTTGGCAGCTCTTTTCTTGTCGCGCGGGCACCGGACGGGGTGGGTCTCGTCCCGGGGCTGCGCACCATGGAGCCAGGGCGCCTTCTTGGGGAGGATGTGGCGAAGGCACCTCCTGATCCACGCCTCCTACGCAGGATGGAGGACGAGACAACGAGAGAGAGGGCATAGGAGAGCCCCCTGCAGTGCTGACGAGCTCGGTGATGCGGGCGAGCCAGTCCTCGTAGAGGTCGTCAACGGGACGGTAGTGCAGGAGCTCTCGTGCCAGGAGCAGCGCGGCGTGCATGTCCGCGAGGGCGTGACGGGCGTGGGACGATGAACCGGCTGGAGTCAGCGACGGGGTGGCGGTGTGGCCTTCTCGCCGCACCGAAGGATGCAGGGATGAGGCCTGCTGCTCGTTCCCCGTCGGGCCGGTGGCAGCAGGCAACAGGGAACGATGGGGGCATCCGCCGACGGGCGCCGTCCGGGCGACGCGGGTGGCGAGAGCAGCCCGACGCTCGGCGTGGGCTCGACGAGCGTCAGACATGGATGCGACGGACAGCAAAACACAAGACGGCGGAAGGCGTGATTCTGGCACATCCCTAGCTGGCGCGCCAGATGTCGGATTTCGGGTTCTGGCAGACCCTCAAGGTTTGAACTCTGGGGTGCACGCGGAGATCACCCCTACCGGCTCACGTCTCGTCTCCTCGCAAAGGATCTAGGCTACACGAAGAACAACACAAGGGACGCAAGGTTTATACTTGTTCAGGCCACCATTGTGGTATAACACCCTACTCTAGTGTGTGGTGTGTGGATTGCCTCAGGGGCTGATGATGAACAATACAAAGGAAGAACAACCTCGCGAGAGGAGGAGCTCTTGTGTTGGTGTGGGTGGTTCTGGCTAGGGTTCGATTGTTCTATCCCCCGATCTCCTGCCTTGAGAGTGGCTAGTCCTATTTATAGAGCGAGGCCCTGGTCCTCTTCCCAAATATTGAGCGGGAAGGGCGCCAACAATTGGCCATTTTGAAGGGGAACATCTAGTACACTTATCCTGACTAAAGTTGGTCCTCGCCTACCAAAGGCTCTGACGATGACGCCTTCCTGGGGTCCACGATGACCTCCGTCACGCCATTCTGCTGGTCTTGGTCTTGTTGCACCGAAATGGTAACCTTTGCCTGATGCCTTGGCCTGTGCTTGCCCCCTTTGCACCGAAGGGGAAACAAGGACACTGCCCAGGCCGGCACCCGCCTAGCGCCCGCCTGGCTTCGGTCGTCATGGCTTGCATCACGGGCACCTCGTGAGGTACCCCGCCTTGATCTCTCTGCCTCCTTGAGAGCCAGCCTGATGAGGCTGCGCCTGAGGAAGCTTCCTGTCGTCCGCCCCGCGAGGCTTGGCCCCTCGCGAGGGTATTGAGCTTGTGTTGACGAAGATGGGCCGTACTGGGCCACTCCTTGAGCCACGCCGCAGGCAGGAAAGTCTGGGTACCCCCGTTCCCAGAAGGCCGACAGACGGACCCACGCGGCCTGGGAATGATGCAGCCCTAGGGGCACTCCCAGCTGAAAATGAAACTCGAATGATGTCACCTGATGATGTTGGAGACGAAGGAATGCTGAAGTAGTGGATGACGTGCGCTGCGGAGGCCGATCCTCACGAGCCCCCAGGCCCAGGAGCTTCGGGAGGCTCCGGGGGCGCAGGCGGCTCCTTAAGGGCCATCTCCATCTCTGCCAGGACTGCGGAATGCCTGACCTCTTGAGCCTCCAGAATGCTCCTCAGTAGGCGCTGATGAGCAGCAACTGTGTTTGGAAGGCCAAAAGGCATGCGAACATAGCTGTGAGGTGGACCCTCACAACGCCCCACGCGTGAAGGCCAGAGGCGCTCTTGAGATGCGGCTCGGTTGAGCCCTGATACATCGATGCAGATGCGCGGCCCACCATCCTCGCCTGGATGGGGAGCTATGGCGAGTAAGCGGCGGCTGCCACTCATGACTCTTGGCTCCTGCAGCTCTTGAATGCTTCTCGCGATGAACTCCCAAGGGCTTGGCCCTCCTTGCCTTGTTCCTTCCTGAGGGAAACGTGCTTTGAAGCATGCCTCCAATTGGTGCCCGAGCGCCTCCCTCGTAACCTTGGCAAAGTCGGTGGCCCTCCAGGAGAGAGCCCCCGAGCCTTGCCCGAGGAGGGCGCCGGGCGCGCTTTCCTATGCGATAGAAGGAGGCGACCCTTGAACGGGCGCGGATCCTGACACAATGCCACTGGAGGGGCCTGCGTCCCGAGGGTTCAGACCGGGTGATGCCTTCTTCTTCTTAGGGACTGCCTCGGGAAGTCTTCCGCTCATGTGATCTGGGTCTTCAATTGTCGCGGCTTGAAAAGCATGCTCAAGAGAACACACTGCATCCCTCTCCTCACAAGGCACCATGATGACTCCGCCGCTTCCTGGCATCTTGAGGACATTGTAGCCATGATGAGTCACTGCCATGAACTTGGCCAGAGCTGGGTATCCGAGGATGGCATTGTATGGCAGGCGAATGTGGGCGACGTCGAAGTCAATGAGCTCGGTGCGGTAGTTGTTGCGGTGCCCAAAGGTGACAGGAAGGCGAACTTGCCCTATTGGAATGGTGGAACCATCAGTGACTCCTAAGAAAGGCTTGGTTGGCTGAAGCTGATCGTATGGCACTTGGAGATTGTTGAATGTCTCGACGGACATGACGTTGAGTCCCGCTCCGCCATCGATGAGGGTCCTGGTGACTTGCACATTGCTGAGGACTGGGGAGCAAAGCATCGGGAGGACTCCGGCCGTGGCTGCGCACTTTAGCTGATCCGCTGAGATGAACGTGATAGCGCATGCTGACCACCTGAGAGGGCGCGTGGCCTCAAGCTTGGGGAGGACTGCATTCACCTCGCGAGCAAACTGTATGAAGATGCGCTGAGAGGCTGGGGCCTGAGCACCGCCCAGGATGCAAGCGATTGCGCGCGGCTCCTGGAAGCCCCCAGCCCCTTCGTCCTGATGATGGTCTTTATTCCTCCTCGATGGTGGTGGCAGAGGAGGGAGGCCTGCGTTGCCTTGAGGGTGATCCTCGTGAGGCTGATCCCTCCAGCCTCCCTCGCGAGGCTGATCCTGCCAGCAGTCCTCGCGAGGTCGGTCACACCACCCTTGGCGAGGGCCACGGTCTTCCCATCGTCCGCCACCTCTTCCTCCTCCTCAGCCATAGCCCCTGTCATTGCGCTCGGCGCGTCGGCCGATACGCCCATCTCGCACAGCCCTGAGCTCTTGGCATTCGTTGGTGTTGTGGGTGTGGAGGTCGTGGTACACGCAGTACCGGCTGCCCTTGGATGACTCAGGCTGATCCCTGCCTCCCTTTTTGTCTGGCTCTGCTGCAAGCACAACAGCCCCATTGCGCTTCACGTCCTTAACCTTGGGCTTCTTCTCTTCTGGATCGCCAGCCGGAAGCTCGAGGAGGGAGAGGCGCCCTTCCTCAGCCCTAGCACAATTGGTCGCCAAGTTGAAAAGCTCTAGGGATGTGCACAGGTCTTCATGGATTGCTAGCTCCTCTTTCATCTTAATGTCACGCATGCCGTCAGAGAAGGCTGAGATGATGGCTTCTGCAGTCACCCTGGGGATCTTGAGGCGAGCGTTGTTAAAGTGCGGGATGTACTTCTGCAGGGTCTCTCCTGGCTGTTGCTTGATGTGACGCAGGTCACTCATGGCCGGGGGCCGGTCACGAGTGCATTGGAAGTTGGCGATGAAGCGAGTGCGCATCTCATCCCAAGAGGAAATCGTGCCAGGAGCCAGGTTCAGGAGCCAAGTGCGGGCACCGTCCTTGAGCGCCATGGGAAACCAGTTCGCCATGACCTTCTCGTCCCCGTTGGCGGCTTCGATGCCTAGCTCGTAGAGCTGGGGGAACTCCGCAGGGTCAGCCGTTCCGTCATAGCGTGGAGGCAGGTCGGGTTTGAACTTGCCCGGCCAAGCTACGCTGCGCAGCTAGGTGGTGAAGGCAAGGCAGCCCGCTGTGGCCATAGGAGGCCTTTGGTGACGAAGGGCTTGATCTTGGAGGTCTCCGCGCGCTGCCGCCAGGAGCAGCGCGGGCTCTTGGCGCGCTGGAGCAGGAGCGCGGTCATGATGTGCCGGTGCAGGGAGCATGCGGGCAGCTTCTTAGGGACGAGGGATCTCTTGGCAGCTCTTTTCTTGTCATGCGTGCACCGGACGCGGTGGGTCTCGTCCCGGGGCCGCGCGCCATGGAGCCAGGGCGCCTTCTTGTGGAGGAGGTGGCGGAGGCACCTCCTGATCCACGCCTCCTGCGCAGGATGGAGGGCGAGGCAGCGAGAGCGGGGGCATAGGAGAGCCCCCTATAGCACTGACGAGCTCGGTGATGCGGGCGAGCCAGTCCTCGTAGAGGTCATCGACGGGATGGTAGTGCAGGAGCTCTCGCGCCAGGAGCAGCGTGGCATGCGCGTTCGTGGGGGCGCGACGGGCGTGGGATGACGAACCGGCTGGAGTCATCGACGGGGTGGCGGTGCGGCCTTCTCGCCGCACCGAAGGATGCAGGGATGAGGCTTGCTGCTCGTTCCTCGCCGGGCCGATGGCGGCGTTGGCGGCAGGCGACAGGGAACGACGGGGGCGTCTGCCGACGGGCGCCGTCTGGGCGACGCTGGTGGCGAGAGCAGCCCGACGCTCGGCGCGGGCTCGACGAGCGTCAGACATGGATGCGACGGACGGTGAAACACAAGACGGCGGAAGGCGTGATTCCGGCGCACCCCTACCTGGCGCGCTAAATGTCGGATTTCGGGTTCTAGCAGACCCTTGAGGTTTGAACACTGGGGTGTGCGGAGATCACTCCTCTACCGGCTCACGTCTCATCGCCTCGCAAAGGGTCTAGGCTACACGAAGAACAACACAAGGGACGCAAGGTTTATACTGGTTCGGGCCACCATTGTGGTGTAATAACCTACTCCAGTGTGTGGTGTGTGGATTGCATCGGGGGGCTGATGATGAACAATACAAAGGAAGAACAACCTCGTGAGTGGAGGGGTTCTTGTGTTGGTGTGGGTGGTTCTGGCTAAGGTTCGAATGGTCGATCCCCTGCCTCGAGAATGGCTAGTCCTACTCATAGAGCGAGGGCGTGGTCCTATTCCCAAATATTGAGCGGGAAGGGCGCCAACAATTGGCCATTTTGAAGGGGAACATCTAGTACACTTATCCTGACTAAAGTTGGTCCTCGCCTGCCAAAGACTCTAACGATGATGCCTTCCTAGGCTCCACGATGACCTCCGTCCTGCCGTTCTGCTAGTTTTGGTCTTGTTGCACCGGAATGGTAACCTTTGCCTGATGCCTTGGCCGGTGCTTGCCCCCTTTGCACCGAAGGGGAAACAAGGACACTGCCCAGGCCGGCGCCCGCCTAGCGCCCGCCTGTCTTCGGTCGTCATGGCTTGCGTCACGGGCACCTTGTGAGGTACCCCGCCTTGATCTCTCTGCCTCCTCGCGAGCCAGCCTGACAAGGCTGCGCCTGAGGAAGCTTCCTGTCGTATGCCCCGTGAGGGTTGGCCCCTCGCGAGAGTCTTGAGCTTGTGTTGACGAAGATGGGCCGTACTGGGCCACTCCTTGAGCCACGCTGTAGGCCGCAGGCAGGCAAGTCTGGGTACCCCCGTTCCCAGAACGCCGACAGGGGTGGTGAGGCCTCCGCCGCATCACAACCGGCCACGGGAGGTAGGAGCACGAGGCACGACCGACGCTGGTTTGGGCGGCCGGAGCAAGAAGACCAGAGGTTGAAGAAGCACTACGGCCGTTGGATGGACATCGTACGGTCACTTGAGCTAGAATCGTGCATATTGACTAAGTTAACAAAGCCCTCCATCCCCGTCAACTTAGTAGGCCCACAATTCAGCCTGCCACTATACCGGGTCCTAGCTAACAGGGGGAGTATTCATTTTTTTGTGCGTAATAAGGAGGCACTTCCTTGCGTGCGAAGATATAGCTGGTGGGTCCGAGCTGTCAGCAGCGGTAACGTTTTTTTCGCGAATTACAGAGGCCCTTTCGGTGGGTCCCTGATGTCAGGGGGAGGAATTATTATTTTGCGCGTAATAAGGAGGCATTTCCTTGCGTGCGGCCGAGGACCCAGCTGTCGGCCTCTCCATGTACAGTCCACTTTAGATGCATGTCAGTCGTTGACCATGTTGACCAGGCTGCGCCGAGAGCACTAGGGTGGTGGACGACGGCGAGGCCTAGGAAGGGAACGACACGGAGGCAGGGAAGACTCGGCAGTTGTTTCCCACGCAGAGGGGAGTACGACTGTACGAGGGTTTACTAGTTCGTCTGCCATCGCCAGAGAATAACAGCAGGTGTGTGTGAGTAGAGGGATGGCTAGGCCAGCGATGGGAGTACGATGGGGCGGTGAGGCTTGCGCGGCAGCACAGCCGGCCGCGGGGAGGAGGGAGCAGGCAGTACCGCCAGCGCTTGTTTGAGCGGCTGGAGCAGGAAGAGCAGAGATTGAAGAAGCACGACGGCCGTTGGATGGACATCCAACAGTCACTGCTTGTGCGTCAACCTTTTTTTAGGAAAGCCTCAAATCTGTGGAAAACAACATACAACCCATCTGCCATTATTTCTAATAATTTACAGCGCATTTGCTAATTCTTAAGGTTTTTTCGAGCCCATATTCTTTTTGTTAGCATTACAGCCCATATTGTGGCCACGATTAAAAAATTATACGAAATTTTGCATATTTTGGTGTGGTCCCAACTGTTTTTAATCCTGAAATTTCGACTCACATTCAAACTGATTTTAAAAATAAATGTATATCAATATAAAATCCAACAAATTCTCCACGCATAAAAATTAATGTAATTTAAAATCTTGAAATGAGAAAAAAGATATTTGAAACTAATTGTCGGTTTGATGTGTTTTAAAAATGTACAACCCATTTCTCATTACCGATGGGCCATTTTCTCGGCCAGCCGAATGAAAGCTCTCCTCGTCTTGAAAGATTTGCAGCCCAACTGGCCTGACAAAGTGACTTACATGGAAAGTCACAAAAAACTGGGCTGTGGCCATGGACCCAGCTGTCAGACTTATTTTGCATATTTCGGTGGAGTCCAAACTGTTGTAATCCCGAAATGATAAACATTCTTTTAAGAACTTATTGATTTGCCAAAAAATCCTTTTGTTTTTGTAAGCAAATAAGACGTGGGACAATTGAGTTGGTTTAAGGGAAAACCAGTGGTAAAAAATCAGCGCTGGGTGGGAAAAAACAACAAAAATAAGGATGCAAATATGAAAAGGGAATTTTATGTGTTTTCAATATAATGATACGTGTATATGAACTAGTAAAACTATAGCTAGAGATTAGAAAACGGATGTAGGACATGCGTTTCAAGAGGAAAATAGAACTGGGCTCTGTGTTTGATTCAGTAAAAAAACTGCCTGCGGATGTTGTAAGACAAAATATAACTAATGCTGGTGGGCTAGAGGCCAGTAGATACTGCTGGATCTTTGTGCCCCGTTGTCATCATGGGCTGGGCCTGGTAAAAACAAAACCAACCCTGGGCAGTCTACAGCCCAGTTGAAACTTGCTCGACCTGAAAAAAAATATACGTGCTCAATAAACGAGAGAATTCTGCAAGTACAGACTGATAACTGGAATGCAGCACGGATATTGTTTTTTATCGTGATAATAAGTGCATGCACTTGTTTCGAAAAAATTGGAGAACTGGGAATTCGAACGACAGGTGCTTATGCTACCCATCAAATAAAAATCAGGTGCCTGAAAATTCGTTTCGAAACAAATGATTCAGCTTTATATCCACGTCGACCATCGGCATGATGGTTGGAAGCAAATGCAAGTTCATACCAAAAGATTGTTAACAACAATACCAACTTGCGGACGACAATGTAGTACAACTACCAATACCAAACTAACTTATAATCTTTTTTACTCCTGGCCCTAGTGTTTGTCTGGTAAAAAATCTTGCAGAGGACCAGCTCCCGCTCCTTCTCTTGCTCCAGGCCCCCGAGGTGGTACTGGTGCATCACCCAGTTGGTCCTCTGCTGGTCGAAGTTCTTGTTGGTCTGCAGCACCAGAACCTTTTTTGCTGCCCGTCTGCCGGCCGTTGACCATCACCGGTAAGATATTGCCGGTCTTATGCCACATCGCGTGCATGCCACACTCCGATTGTATCTTGCGACGCGTCCACGTGCTCCTTTTGAACGCCTGGAATTGCGCTGGAAGAAATGCTTCCTTAGGCCACTCAGTGTGATACCTGCAGTATTGTGGAATACAGGTTTTAGTGTACGTAGTTGGCATTTTCATAACATCTTTGGCATGTTGCAATCACTTGTTTCACTTTTTATTAAATGTCAAATTGTAATTGCTTCACCAGGTCTGCATCTAAAAAGAAAAATAGAGCTACAAACAAAGTAATATGTTTGTGCAAGTAGACGGCCGATCGGTGTCTTACCTGGAAGTTTCTTAGGTTGGGTGTAGCATATGCCGTTCTCGCTGTCGATGGTTGGTATGAACAAATCATTGAGAGACTGAAATATCGCGCTGTCAGCACTCACTTTGGCCTCAAGGTGCTCGATCAGCTCTTGATCCGTGGGATCGAACTTGATGCCAGCCGGGAGCACCGGCCAATCCTTCTTCGACTTACATCGGTAATTCCAGTTATATGGTATTCAATGTATGATCAATCGACTGTTTTATGTGAATGATGAAAGATTTCGATAGATAAGTGGTACTCCAAATCTGATGTCCAGAATACCCGAACACGCCGCTGGGATTCTTGTGTCACCTCATGCGCAGCGTGTTGTCACGTCAATTCAATGTGTGGACATGATGAATAATTTGACCGACGTATACTAGTACTGCTACTGTACTACTTACTAGTCGTATTTAGTGTCACAATTTATACATAGGTTTAACTAACAAGTATGCACTTGAAGCCTAACTGATATATATATATGGCTTCTGCACAACATCTCCATCATCATTATCAGTACATCCTACGCAGGTGAGTTAGGATGCACTTGATCCTAGGAAGGTATCTACTATCCTTCAAACCAGATGAGTGCTTCAAACTAACAACCGTACATAATATCCAACAAAAGAGGGTTGTGCTACAGCAGCAAAATACATGGCTCAGTCTAGATATCAGCACAAATCAAGTTGTGCATATTTGCTGTTGGCATGAACCACATCGCTGCATGTCGGGTTTGCAAAAGCCATCCATCGCATGGAAGCTTGATGCCTTTCACACACTGAAGATTATCTGGCAACAAGCTGTGTCGATGAATCTCTGGATATGGTGATTCATGAAACCCATGGTATGATGTGTAAACACAGTCCCCCTCGCGAATGGAAGTTGCATAGCACGGTAATCATCGCCGGTGATATGATCGATGATTGGTTGGATGATCGGATAATTGAGCCCGAGGAACAAGGAGTGGTTGCCGAGGCTGTAAACCCGCCTCCAGTTGAATACGCCTGGCCCAACGGAGCTGGGAACTTTCTCGAACACGAAGCAGCCATAGCCATCAATGTCACGAACGCCCCACACATTGTACTGCATGTGGTTTGATGTAATGGTTTGGTAAATTTGGTACGTGCGAATGAGCATCAAATGACCGCCGTCAGCTGAACGAGCGATGAACCACCACCCATCGGCTGGTACGATTCCAGGTCCTGGAATCATGAAGGTCAGCGCATTTGCGTGTGCTGCAACAATTCAAATTGGAGACCAAAAGGACAAAAATAAACAATCATGTTCAGAGTATGTGTGGAATTAAGATTATTATAACAGTGACACATATCATAGACAGAGAATTGCAATGCCGTGGTCCTAATAATACGCCAAGTTAAAAAAATAAGCCAATGGCTTTCATATTCTAGCAATATGTCATGGTTCAAACATCATGTAACAATGAGAGGAAAACAGCTATGACAGCGCCTGCTCATATTCTACCATAGCACTTACTGCTACTGTTCTCATATCAACTCTAAGCAATAACATGCGTTGTTATAAAAATCTTGTAAACGAGAGTAACATATAGCAATCATGATGTTATGCTCATAATATGTATTCTAACAATCATTAGATGCCAACTGTTCTCATATCAACTCTAACAATAACATGTGTGGTCATAAAAATCTAGGAAATGAGAGGAACATATAGCAATGATGTGGTTATAGACATGCTATGTATTCTAAATTTGTAACAAATGAACAGACAGTCGTATTCATAAGGTAAAGATGATATGAGATAGAACAATTACACGACGATAGATTCCACCAGTATAGGCAGCCAATCTGTGTGTCGACCGCGTAAACGATGCCGTCGTGCACTATAGCATCAGACAGAAATGTTGCCTCAATAGGATTGATGATGAGCCATAACCATGTATGGCGACCGGATTCTAGATAAATTAATCCCATGTTGAACAAGGCAATGAGCTTGTGATCCATGTAGTCTTCTGATGGTGTGGGCACTTCGCAGATTACAACTTTCTGCAAACAGAGGTCGAGCCAAAAGCTTGGCGCGTCTCGTGCGTAGTAGGCAGGAGTGTCCGGCGGGCCGTGAGGCTCGATGGCGGCAGTATCCAACAATGGAAGGGTGATCTCTCGCTGGGTGTAGATATCCATGAGACGCCACGGACTATCGGAGTGGTGGATGAGGACGATCCAGTTGGCCTTCATGCCCGCCCAGTAGTGGCCGCGCATGAAGGACAGGTGGACGGGTAGTGGTAGCATGTCGAGGGGCACCACGACAATCTCCGTAGGATCGTCAAGTCGGTGTCTGGGCCACCTGCGAGGATCGGGCATCAGCAAGCAGGGTGTCTTGAAAAGAGCCGGTCGGTTGTAGACGAGTAGACGGTACAAAGACACCAAGCATGCGGCCAGACGGACGGTGCTGAGTAGGTCCATACGACTACAGATCTGCTCCAAGAGAACATCGGGGAGGGAATTCCAATCGCGGCTCTGCATGTCAGTCGGTTCTGCCATTGGAGTTTTTGGTGCCTGTGAGCCAGCGGGGAAGTGGATTCGGGCGGGCGAGCAAAGAAGCTTCTCCTCGTGTGGCCGAGTAGTGAGGGGGGGCTATGGTACGCGTGAGCTACCAAGGAAGATGGCACGGGCGGGCGAGTAGTGAGCAGGGGTAAATGGTGTGTGGCCGAGGATGGGGAAGAGAGGAGGAAGAAGAAGAGAGGAGGAAGAAGAGTGGAAGACGGGGAAGAAAGTGCATTAAATCTCAATTCTACTAGTACTACTACCAGGATATACCGTCCTTCGGAGTGTAAATAGTTACACCGATGACATGTGGGTCTACCACAAGAGGGCCCATATGTCAGTTAATGGAGGACAGAGGTGCGTAGGCGTATTTGCGGAAGCGTGTTCTACTGGCAAACATGATGGCAGTACTGGGTAAGGCTGATTTAGTAACACCAACACGCTGGTTCAGCTTATTAATTACGTGTCCCATCTGCTGCAGCATGTATTGTCACTTCACTGTGAAGACTAGTTGAATAGTTTTCTCTGACCGAGATGGGGAATAATGGATCATGAGGACTTCCTTTCTACAATATCCCTATGCCTCGACGCTCACTTCACTCATTTTGCTCCGTACCTAGTCACTTGTTGAAATCTGTAGAAAGACAAATACTCCGTATTTGGGAACAGAGGGAGGCTTTTACTCCGTATTTGGGAACAGAGGGAGTATCACCATATGGAGGGAACAGAGGAAGCTTGAAATATGAACATGTCAATGGGAGGGAGTAAGCCCCATGCATGCATGCATGCATGCAACATGCAACACTCACACGTACACATGGACGAACGCAACACTCACGCACCCTGCGGCACACAGCACACGACGCAACACACAAGCTCACGCTCAAGTGCTCAACCTACTCCCTACGTCCGTGAAAGACTGTACATTTAGAGATTTACACATTGACCAGGGCATAATTAACGCCCAAAAGTATCAGACTTATGTGTGCATGCGGCCATTGAGAGAAGAAGATTAAATGAAGGTCGTTGCATGCTGTAATTAAGGATAGACATGTAGCCTATACCTACAGCACAAGTTGGTGCATTAGTCAATTAATATCGATTTAGATTAAAGGCTAAATGCATTGGAAGTGTAGATGTACATCATGTACTACACTCCTTGTTTTAGGCTGGCCATAGTGGGGGTAACATAACTAGTATCATGTTCTTGGGACTCGCAAACATGCTTATGTGGCAAACAATTAAAGAAGAGAGAGAGGGTAGTAGTAACATAGGTAGATACCGTAACACAATAAATGTTATGCTACTACTCCCTCCTTTCCGGTTTATAGGACTCAGTTCAAAAATCTCACCAATCAAGGTAGATGGTGAGTGGTGGAATATTTTTTGTAGTTTTGCAAAAGCACCTAATTAATGCTCTTGTTTTCCTCAAAAAATTATGGTGGTGTTTGGTTCTCTAGTCCTAGGACTTTTTCTAGTCTCTAATTGCAATGCATGCATGCATAAAGTACATGCATTGGTCAATTTTCTCTTAATACTTGCATGCAATGATTTAATGCACCTTGGAATCTGAACATGTGATGGAAAACAACCAAATTGAGCCTTATAAAATGGAAAAACTAAAATTTTGAGATAAGCCCTATAAACCGGAAAGGAGGGAGTATGTGTCATGCATGGCAATAAATGAGACCATCTATGATACTACTTTATGATACTATGCACTATAGATGTAGTATCATACATTAGTTTCATATGCATGATACTAGTATATGTTACTCTCCACTATGACCAGCCTTATAGCCGATGTACACTCTTTGTTGGAAGACCGAGGGAGTACACGTGCATGCACTCACATACACAGCCAGGGCGGTTCGCGCACAAAGGTTGGACTCGTGTCGCGCCTGCGTAAAGTTTTGTTTAACTGATTTCTTTGCTCTGCCAACTGACAGGTGGGACCCAGAAACTAGGTGACAATTTAACCAGTCAACAAAGTGCCACGTTGACTATGTGGCCGGTCAGTAGGGTGCAATACGGTGCTCTACGATGAGCTAGTGATCGTATAATCACCGCAAAACTATATATAGTGACGGTAAAGAGCGTATTGTTACATACATTGACCACTAGTGTATTTTTCTCGTTTCAAATTAAGCCATATTAATCGGAAAGTATGCAGTATGGACTACTACTAGTACTAGTACTGCTTTGATGTGTCCCGTCAACTCATCGAACGAGGAGAAGCTTGCTTACTACGCCTCTCCCTCGCCCACGCGCGCGGTGGTTCGCAGGACGAGGAGAGGGTTTTGACTACATCGCCATCTCCCTCTCCCTCTCCCTCGCCCTCGCCCTCGCGGTGGACGTGCAGCAGTTCAATCGGTGTCAGATTGCCAGAAGCATATTGTACTGTAGTATCATCATTGTTGGACCTTCCGAAGAGACGAAGAGCCAAGTGCAAGGTTCACACGAGTACGAACTGTTGAACCTCCCGAAGAGGCAAAGAGCCAAGTGCAAGGTTTTATAGGAGTTGTCATCCTAGTAGGAGTGTACTACAACTATAGCGAACGATGCTACTATATGATGCCGCCACGTCACGTATATCCAAAGCTGTGCCACCTTTTTTTCTCAAAGAGCGTGTTGGAGCCCGTGCAACAACCACACAAGTTGCACGTACACATAACACATTTACTAGTAAGAAATTCTAAAGGACAAATGCCAGTATGCCACACAAGTTCATCTCCAATTCATGTGATAAATTTGTGCACGACTAGTCCCCATATATTCACAGCGCTACCGTTCACAATTACCGTACTCCACTTACACATTATAGATGGATTACATGTGCTCCTCCAGGTTCCAGTCCCAGGTGTTCTTCATGGATGGCACGATCCATAGCGGTGTGCAACGGGAATCATTGTTGCAGCTTTCTAGTCTGGTTCCACACGATGGAGACTCATCCAAGATGAAGCGGCATAAATCAGGGATAGCGTGTCCCAGCATGTCGTTCATCCGGCGGTGCGCAATGAAGACACAACCATGCTTCATGAACGCCAGGCCTTCCGTGTCGTGCAAGGAAGGTGGCATCCGCTTCACAATGGGGTAGCTGTCCCCGATGAAAAGCGAGTACTCTCCAAGAGTGTTCCTAGGCACCCACGTAGCATCACGGGGGTCGAACTCGGCGTTGTTCATCTGGTACACGCGTGAAAGTGCAACTATCCCTAGGTGGTTTTGATAATTCATAACAACATATAGCTCATTGAGCTAATGCTATTCCAAGACTATTATTTCAGGAAGCTCAATGAATGGCATGGCATGGATGATGAAAGCGGATCCCTCAAAATATCAAGGACAAAGGATTGGCTCAAGCTCAAAAGCTCAAGACTCTACATTTTATATTTCAGTGATCCAAGATCACATTGAGTCTATAGGAAAAGCCAATACTATCAAGGAGGGATGAGGTGTTGCTTAATGAGCCTCTTGCTTCATGTGCTTAGTGATATGCTCCAAATACCCTCAACTACTTTCTCACATCCTCATTTGACCTAAACCTAAAGCTAAAATCGGTCACACCGATTCTTTCTATCTGGCGCCACTGAGTTCAAATGTCATAGCCACTGCCACAAACCCTAGGCAAATCGGTCTCACCGATAGGGATCTCGGTCTCACCGAGATGGGATTGTAATCTCTCTGTTTCCCTTCGTAACGTTTCGGTCTAACCGGAGTGAGCGATAGGTCCCATCGAGATTGTAATGTAAACTCTCTGTTTCCCTTTTGTAACATTTCGGTCTCACCGAAAAGAGCAAATCGGTCTCACTGAGTTTACCTGACCAATTCTCTGGTTAGCTAATTACCAAAATCGGTCTCACCGAGTTTGTGTAATCGGTCTCACTGAGATTACGCTATGCCCTAACCCTAACCATATCGGTCCTACCGAGTTGCATTTTGGTCCCAACGAAAATCCTAACGGTCACTAGGTTTACTAAATCGGTCTGACCGAGTTTGTTGATTCGGTCCCACCGAGATTGGTAAATTGTGTGTAACGGTTAGATTTTGTGTGGAGGCTATATATACCCCTCCACCTCCTCTTCATTCGTGGAGAGAGCCATCAGAACAAACCTACACTTCCAACTTACCAGTTCTGAGAGAGAACCACCTACTCATGTGTTGAGGCCAAGATATTCCATTCCTACCATATGAATCTTGATCTCTAGCCTTCCCCAAGTTGCTTTCCACTCAAATCTTCTTTCCACCAGATCCAAATCCCATGAGAGAGAGTTGAGTGTTGGGGAGACTATCATTTGAAGCACAAGAGCAAGGAGTTCATTAGCAACGCACCATTTGTTACTTCTTGGAGAGTGGTGTCTCCTAGATTGGCTAGGTGTCACTTGGGAGCCTCCGACAAGATTGTGGAGTTGAACCAAGGATTTTGTAAGGGCAAGGAGATCGCCTACTTCGTGAAGATCTACCGCTAGTGAGGCAAGTCCTTCGTGGGCGACGACCATGGTGGGATAGACAAGGTTCTTCTTTGTGGACCCTTCATGGGTGGAGCCCTCCGTGGACTCGCGCAACCATTACCCTTTGTGGGTTGAAGTCTCCATCAACGTGGATGTACGATAGCACCACCTATCGGAACCACGCCAAAAACATCCGTGGCTCCAACTACGTTTGAATCCTCCAAACCCTTCCCTTTACTTTCTTGCAAGTTGCATGCTTTAATTTCCGCTGCCTATATACTCTTTGCATGCTTGCTTGATTTGTGTGATGATTGTTTGACTTGTCCAAAGATTGCTAAAATCTGCCAAACTCTAAAATTGGGAAAAGGTTATGTTTTTAATTGGTCAAGTAGTCTAATCACCCCCCCTCTAGACATACTTCAAGGTCCTACAAGTGGTATCAGAGCATTGGTCTCCATTTGCTTTGATTTCCATAGCTTTTGGTGGTCATAGCCTTGGTTTCACAACCTAGGAGAGTATGGCGTCTAGCGAGGGAAATTATCACCGTAGAGGTGCTTACTTTGATGGAACTAATTTTGCTAGTTGGAAGCATAAGATGAAAATGCATATTCTTGGACATAACCCCGCCGTTTGGGCTATTATTTGTATTGGCTTGCAAGGTGAATTCTTTGATGGGAGAGAGCCGAACCGTGAAGCTAATGCGGAAGAATTGAAGATGCTGCAATACAACGCTCAAGCTTGTGATATCATCTTCAACGGATTGCGCCCCGAAGAATTCAACAAAATCAGCTGTCTTGAGAATGCAAAGGAAATTTGGGACACTATGGTTGATATGCATGAAGGTACCGACTCCGTCAAGGAATCCAAGTTGGATGTGCTCCAAAGTCAGCTTGACAAGTTCAAAATGAAGGATGGTGAAGGTGTCGCTGAAATGTACTCTAGGCTTGCTCTTATCACAAATGAGATTGCCGGCTTAGGGAGTGAAGAGATGACCGACAGATTCATCATCAAGAAGATCCTAAGAGCATTGGATGGAAAATATGATACTGTGTGCACATTAATTCAAATGATGCCCAATTACAAGAATCTCAAGCCAACGGAGGTCATTGGTAGAATTGTTGCTCATGAGATGTCACTCAAGGATAAGGAGGAACTTCACAACAAGTCAAGTGGTGCTTACAAAGCCTCATGTGAAACCCCACATCATCAAGTGAGAAACAAACCTTCAATGAAGAATTGAGCTTAATGGTGAAGAATTTCAACAAATTCTACAAGAGTAGAAGCAAAGAAAGAAGCTCTAAGTCAAGGTCCTACAATGACAAGAGATCTTCCAGTCAAGAGTGCAATTGCTACAATTGTGGGAGACCCGGACACTATTCAAATGAGTGTACGACACCCTACAAAAGAAGAGAAGATTCTCCAAAGAGAAGAAGTAGAAGAGAAGAATCACTGCCAATAGAGAGAAGGAGTAGATATGATCGTTATGAACGAAGACCCTCACGGAGAAGCAAAGATTCGGAAAGGAAGGACAAGTCATCAAAGAGCTACACAAAACGAAGACATGAAGCTCATGTTGGTGAATGGTTATCCGGTTCCGACTCTGAACATCACTCCGAGAGAAGCTATCACTCCGACTCTGAACATACTCAAGATGAAGGTGTTGCCGGTCTAGCACTTGTGTCAACCAACTCCTATGAGATATTTGACTCACCAAATGAAGGAATTGGAAGATGCTTCATGGCTAAAGGCCCTAAGGTAACTCATCCCGAGTATGTTGATTTCAATAGTGATGAAGATGACTTGCTAGGTGATGATGATTTACTTGTTGACAACTCTAGTGATGAATACTATGATGAAACGTCAATTAATCATGCTAAACAAGATAAAACGAATGACAATGATAAGGAGAAGATTGAGCTTCTAAAGAACTAAACACTCTTAAGTTAGCTCATGAAACTATCTTCGAAAATCATCGAGAACTTTTAAGGGCTCATGAGAAGTTACGCTTTGAAAAGCTCAATCTTGAGCAAGAGCATGAGTTCTTAAGGGTAATCAATGATGATCTTCGCAAGAAAAGTTCTTCTTATGTTGCCAAGCGTTTACTCTTATCTACTTACATGCCTCAAGTCAAGTCTAGTAACAAGAACAAGAAAGATTCTTCCTCTAGTAGTAACAATGATTATGCTAAATCCAATATTGTTGCTTCTAGTAATTTGTCGGCGTTCTGGGAACGGGGGTCCCCAGACTTGCCTGCCTGCGGCGTGGCTCAAGGGGCGGCCCATTTTCATCAGCACAAGCTCAAGACCCTCGCGAGGGGCAAGCCTCGCGGGGTGGATGACAAGGAGCCTCCTCACGCACGGCCTCGTCAGGCTGGCTTGCGAGGAGGCGGAGAGATCAAGGCGGGGTACCTCACGAGGTGCCCATGATGCAAGCCATGACGACCAAGGGCGCCAGGCGGGCGCCAGCCCGCGTAGTGTCCTCCTTTCCTCTTTGGTGCAAAGGGAGCAAGCGCAGGCGAGAGCATCAAGCAAAGGCATCCATTTCGGTGCAACAAGACCAAGACCGTTGCAACGGCAGGAAGGAAGTCATCGTGGAGCCCAGGAAGGCGTCATCGTCAGAGCCTTTGACAGGCGAGGACCAACTTTAGTCAGGATAAGTGTACTAGATGTTCCCCTTCAAAATGGACAATTGTTGGCGCCCTTCCCGCTCAATATTTGGGAAGAGGCCCAGGGCCTTTGCCTATAAATAGGACTAGCCACCACAAGGTATCGGGGGGAATCAGATCCGATCATCACGAGGAAACCAGTAGAAGGAGCGACTGAACTCCCCCTAGCAGTTCATCGCACCAGCCAAGAATAGACCCTCGCGAGGCTGTTCTTCCTTGTATTGTTCATCATTAGCCCAAGAGGCAATCCACCACACCACAAACTAGAGTAGGATATTACACCACAATGGTGGCCCGAACTAGTATAAACCATGTGTCTCTTGTATTGCTCTTTTCATAGCTTAGATCCTAGCGAGGCGGCAAGGTGCGGGTAGTAGAGGGTGAAATCTCCGCACGCACCCCAGAGTTCGAATCTAGAGGGTCTGCCGGAACCCAAAATCCGACATTTGGCACGCCAGGTAGGGGTGCGCCGGAATCCACCTTCTGCCGCTTCGCGTCCCGTCGCATCATCATCATCATGTCTGGCGACCAGGCAGGCAACCCTGATCCCTGGGCGGCCTGGCCAGCCCACGCAGAGCCGCTCGCCCCGGGCAACCCCATGCCCCAGGCAGCTCGCTGTCCGCAGGGCGCCGCGGGCCGCGGGCGGCACGGACAGGCAGCGACAGCTCTCACGACGCGGCAGGCGCGGTCGGCGGCGAGGGCCTCCCACCACGCTGCGGCCACGGCGTCGTAAACCCGACGGGAGTAGGCGAACTCGAGGGCCGTGCTCACCGTGGCCCGAGAGTTGCTGCAGTGCAGGCTGCTGGAAGGCGGTCACGACATGCTGCTAGAGCGGGTGGCAGAGCTCCTGGGCTTCGCCGCCTCGGGGGCTCCCCCCTTCTGCACCCAACTCCCACCTTAGGTCCAGGGTGGCCCGCACGGAGGCTCCATGCACGCCCGTGCAGCCACAAGCGGACTCCAAGGCCACCCCAACGCCGGCCAGGCAATCAGCACCGAGCCAGCAGCGGTGCTGCCTCCGCCCCTGGCCATCGAAGGAGGACTCGCCACAACCCACGGCCCCGATGGGCCGCCGCGCTACCACCCCCAGGCGGGCGCCTCAAGCAGCACTACGTGGTGCGCGGGGTGCTACGGCGCGGCCTTCAGAATGGCGGCCCCAGAAGAGTACGTGCCCCACATGATGGACCAAGGGCGCGCGCATCAGGATGAAGAAGGCTCACTCCTTGGCCCAAGATGGGGGGACGAGGCACCAGAAACTGAGCTCTTCCAGGAGCCCCGGGAAGGCCCCGTCGGCTATGCTAGAAGCAACGATTATCAGGTACCACTAATTCCTCAGGAGCAGGCATACACCAACCATGGATCGCAGGAGGTACAGGTCGCCACAACGGGCGGCTGCCCCACTCCCGCAGCTTCCTACCCCTCAGGAGGAGGGCGCTGGGGGCTGCAGGAGAGGGGCCAAGATCCGGCATCACCACTGCGGCGTTCGGAGCAAGGCGTCCTCAGGAGGTAGGCCCTCTGCTGGGAAGGTGCCTTAGGGCCTGCCCCTGGCAGAGGACCTGTGGTCGTCGGGGGAACCGCTGGCGACCGCTCTACCCCATCGGCGGCGTCCTGGTTTCCGGTCGTCGTCAGTGGCACTAGAGTGTGGCGCAAGGCGGGGCCCTCGTCTGGCGATATGAAGCAATGCCGGTACCTGTGAAGAAGGCCCAGTGCCTGTGAAGCTCGCCGCCCCGTGACACTCTCACGTAATAATGAGTAGGGCTATACACGCCCCGGAGTCTCAGGGTGTCGGCCTCAGGCCCTCGGGCTCCCTCCCATGCCCAGTGGCAGCACTTAGCTCCTCGCTGGTGAGAAGACGTCCAAGACTAGACTAGGTGCTGGACGCGACCTTTTTCTGCTTTCATTGCTTTTCCCCTTTGGTTGTCGTTTTCGCCCGTTGGATTTAAGTTGGATTTGAGCTCGAAGATTTGCGTGTGTTCGGGGAAGGGGTGTTTAGTCTTGTTCGAGCAATCTCTAGCGTTCTGTTTACCACTTCGCCTCAGCTGCCTCCCCTCGTGATCCCCTCGCGAGCCGGGCCAGGCCTAGCTTGCGTGCAGCCCAGACTGCCGCCACCGCGCCCTCTCAGGAGGTTTTCATTACAGGTTCAATGGGCTCATTCAGGAGATGCTCGAGGCACCACGGCCCTCCACAGGCTGACTCGAGGCCCACGCGTGTTGAAGGTAAACAAGCCAACCAGCTCGTCGCAAGGTCAGCCGCTTGGCGCAGGCGTGCGGGTGATATTGCATCTACTAATATGCTGAATACGAGTTTTTACATGAGGGGCTCCCCCTCCCAAAATGCTCTTACAACCTTCCGGGCAAGACCCAAACTCTATCTACGCAAGGTAAGGAAGCAGGGACAACACGCGGTCAATCGGATAAACCCCCCAATGCATCCTCAGGGGCGCCCCCTGCATGAACATTGGCGTCGCTAGCCTCGCCATCGCCCTCCGCGTCGCCATCAGCGGCGCCAGGGCCGTTCACCACGTCACCTCCATCAGCAGCCACGACCACGCCATCGTTATCAGAAGCGAAGGCCCTGACGAGGGCATCCACGTTGTCCTCCACCCAGCGCGCCAGGTCGCCCCGGACGTCCTCCAGCTGCGTCACCACGTCGGTGAAGAACTGAAGATTGCCAGCATAGTTGGCTGTGTGGGGCTCGTCAACAGCCGCCTCGCAGATGTTACCCAAGGCTGTGTTGGCTCTCTCCCGGAGAGTGGTGAGCATGGGGCCGTGCTCATGCTCCAGAAGCCGCCACCGGCGTATCTCGTCCTTGTTCTGCCGCGCAATGGCCTCGGCCTTGTCCACCCGCTGGCGGAGAAGAAGCGCCCCTGCGCGGGAGGTAGCCAGCTCCTCCTGCGCCACGTCGAGGGCGGCCCGGGAAGCGTCGGCCCGCCTCGTCACTTCCTCCATCTTGGCACTCAGGGCGGCGGTCCTGCCTTCGGCCTCAACCCGGATCAACCCCAGCCTCTCCTCGAACTCGCGCTCAAGGTTCAAGCGGGCCGTCGCCACCCTGTGTTCAACCTCTACCAAGACTCGGGCCTCGCGCGCAGCGACGTCGTCCTCCGCCTATGTCACCAAGCGCTCTCTCATCTCCAGACGCTCGAGATCGCGTGCGCGCTCAGCGGCTTCCAGCGTCAGTGCCTCCTCACGCCTCAGGAGCTCTGCCTGGTCAACCGAAGCCACCTTCATCGACGCAAGGGCCGTCTCACGCAGCTCCACCTACTGCTCTAGGGAATGGCACCGGGCCAAGAGTTCCCACGCCCGCTCCTCCGACGCCTCGCGCCGCCGGTCAGCCTCTTGGGCCTCCTCGACGGCCCGGGAACGGGCCTCCCGAGAGGCCGCTAGCAACGCCTCAGCCTCCTCATTGTCGAGGTCACGCTGGTGGAGCGCAAGGGCAACGGCCGCCTCCAGCTTGCGCCTCTCTCCAGCCAGGCGCAGGCCCTCAGCCTCAAGGCGCGCGTCTTCATCAGCAAGCTCTTCACCAAGCCAGCTCACCGCGTCAGCCGCCCTCCGGAGAAACTCTTGGCGAAGAGCGCGACGCCTCCGGGCGCGCTCGAGCATGTCTTCTGCGTCGTCCTCCGCCACAAGTAAGCGCGGGGGGGGGGGGGCGCAAATCAGCACTCCCTCTCTGGGAGAGGGCTGGGGGCTGGCACCCTCGCGATGGCCGGGCACGCCTCGCCAGAAGCCCGGCCAGGAGCCATCCCATCCCCAAATGAAGAGTGCATGGCCGACCTCAGCCAATCGCCACCCACAATCAGACGCGAAGCCCAAGGCAGGCTGGCTATGCCCCGAGGAGGCTCGCGAAGGAGGGTCGCGAGGCGCGCAGGGCCGCGATGTACCACAGGATGGCTCACCTCTCCGGCCGGCCTCACCGCAAGGGCTCTGCTGGAACTCGGAGCGCTCAAAGGCGATGGAGAGGGCGGAGCCTGGGGGGATGGCTCCTCAGCCATCTCTGTGAGCTCGGTAGGAAGGGCCCTGCAGAGCAAGGATCAGCCAAAGCAACGGGAGGATCAGGAGCTAGGAAAGGGGAAGGCTTACTCATCAATGGCGAAGTACTTCTGGCGCTTCAGCAGGCGGTGAGGGTAATCGTCACCCAAGGCCTCCCTTTTCTTCTGGAGAGCCTCGAAGTCCATGCAGAAGCGACCCAGGAGTTGAGCGCAGGGGTCAGCCTGCAACGAGGAAGAAGCATCAAGATGCCCAGCGTCTGGTGCGCCGTCCTGATGCACGCCGCTGGTCGCCCTACCAAGAAGGATAGGTGGGTCCCCAGGGGCCTCAACCACGGACGCCATGGGCAGTGGCTCAACGCCTCCAGCCGCAGCAGTACGGGCCTCAGGAGCGGCCCCCTCAGGAGTGCCGCCTGGCGTCGTCACTTCGGTGGGGGCCCCCTCAGCCTCCGGTGGCCCATGCCTCCCTGCTCCGCCACTCGAGGAAGGACCTCTGTGGGCGACTGGGAGGGCAGTCACCATCACTGGGTTCTCGCGAGGACCCGTGAGGCCAGCGGGGCGCAACCCCCATTCGTCGAAGCCGAGCATCTGCTTCACAAAGTCGCCCCTGTTCAAGCAAAGGTACAACAAAGCCCCCCCCCCCATGCCAGATGCTGCCGGGGGAAGGGTCCCCAGTCAAGACTAAGAGCACCTTCCTCGGCGCTTTGGGCGTCATGTTCTCCTCCTGGAGCCTCATGCGATCTTCACGCCCGCTGAAGGGCCATATCCGGCGGGAGTGGTGCTGGAGAGGAGCAATGCAGCGTAGCAGGAACTCCTTCACCACCTTGGGCGCCGTCACACCGAGCGCCCTCAAGAGCGCGAAGCGATGCCAGACGAAGATGAGCCGGGGGCTCATGAGCATCTCCTGGCCCCAGCCTGAATTGGGGACAGCGGGCGACTTTGGCTCCGAAAGCAGGGGGCTGGGCACCCCCACATCCACGTACAAGCACCGTTCGCGGAACCCAGGCGCGGACGGAGGAAGGCTGAAATCAATCCCTGAAGCCGCTGTTTCTGGTGCAGCAATGAAGCTCACGCACCCTGAGCATTGGGTGGGATCGACGAGGCGCAGAGAGAAGAAGTGGCGCAGCAAGGCAACCGAAGGAGGGATGCCCATCATCGCCTCGCAGACAAAGGCGAAGAAGGCAAGAAGAGTAATGGATTCAGGACCCAAATGCATCATATGGATCTGGTAGTGGGAAAGCACAGCATTGAAGAAATCGGAAAAGGGGGGAACCAATCCCGCCCACAAGGCGTCGGCAAAGTACTGGACCTTGGTGACCACCCTGTCGATGGAGAAGTGGGATGTGGGCCAGGCCGTCATCCTCCCGCACTCATTGAAGATGGTGGCCAGAGCAGAGCTGGCCTTGCCCAAGCCTTCTCGGTTGAGTATGATCAACCGATCGACGGCAGGAGCCGCCGCCGACGGCGAGCGAGGAGGAGGCACCGGTTTCTTCCCTTTTCCCTTCTTCATCGGAGCCATGGCGATGGGAAGAGGGATGATTCGAGATTGGATTGGAAGCAGAGACTGGAGCTCGAGAGGAGGAAGAGCAGGGGACGGTCAAGCGGCGGAAAGAGGAAAGACTGTGTGCAACCATGGGTCCGCCTAGCTGGGCGCAAAATGAGGAGGCGTGGGGGAGCAGGCCCACCCACGTCCAATCAACCGCCACGCGGCGCCCGAGGCCGCAGGCTGTTAGGGCCCGCGGCGCTTCGCACTTACCCCTTCGCTTCTCTGTTCAGCCAAGTCCGGGCGCGCCTTGGGCCCGGGGGCTACTGTCGGCGTTCTGGGAACGGGGGTCCCCAGACTTTCCTGCCTGCGGCCTGCGGCTTGGCATTAGGCAAAGCTTACCATTTCGGTGCAACAAGACCAAGACCAGCAGAACGGCGTGATGGAGGTCATCGTGGATCCCAGGAAGGCGTCATCGTCAGAGCCTTTGACAGGCGAGGACCAACTTTAGTCAGGATAAGTGTACTAGATGTTCCCCTTCAAAATGGCCAATTGTTGGCGCCCTTCCCCCTCAATATTTGGGAAGAGGCCCATGGCCTTTGCCTATAAATAGGACTAGCCACCACAAGGTATCGGGGGGAATCAGATCCAATCATCACGAGGAAACCAGTAGAAGGAGCGACTAAACTCCCCCTAGCAGTTCATCGCACCAGCCAAGAACAGACCCTCGCGAGGATGTTCTTCCTTGTATTGTTCATCATCAGCCCAAGAGGCAATCCACCACACCACAAACTAGAGTAGGGTATTACACCACAATGGTGGCCCGGACTAGTATAAACCCCGTGTCTCTTGTATTGCTCTCTTCATAGCTTAGATCCTAGCGAGGCGGCGAGGTGCGGGTAGTAGAGGGTGAAATCTCCGCGCGCACCCCAGAGTTCGAATCTAGAGGGTCTGTCGGAACCCGAAATCCGACATAATTCTCTCGATTCCACTAATGATACTCTTAGCCAGGCTACACTTGAGCAACAAAATAGCTCATTGAAGGGAATTATAGAGAAAGGGCATATACAAGAGCCTTGTCGGGAGTAAGCAATTCGAGGAAATTGTATGCAAGCAAGGAAGGCACCGGAAGAATCAAGGTGTTGGTTTTGAATGAAAGTTCAATGCCAATGGAGTTGAGTGGGAAGAAGATCAATACCCCAAGACGAAGTTTGTTCCTCAACAAGAGAAGTATGATCCTACTTCCTTCAAGGGGACACAAGCACAAGATGATCTTCCACCACAAGACCACAAGAACAAAGGAAAGGAGAAGCTTCAAGAGGAGATTGATACATTTGAAGAAGCACCTAAGGCCTTGGTCAAGTGGGTTCCCAAGACTACGTCAACTTCTACTTCATCAGGCACAACTACTACACCAAGGATTCCCATCAAGATGATGTGGATCCCGAAGAAGAAGAACTAGAGTGTTCTTGAGGGTGACTCCGCCAACATTCATCACTCATACCACTATGACAAGTACAAGTGCAATCAACTTCCACATCTTGCACTAGTTCAAGGAGTCACAAACCCTCATCTTGGTAAGGCAAGGGACAAGGTAACCTAATGTTTTCATGGACATCATATTATGTGTGCATCACTCTATGTCTATGGATATTCTTGTTTGTTCCTTGTGGGACTAACCCGTGTAGGTATTAAAAGTGCAACTCACTCCAAAGGATTGCTCCAAAAGATCTACATCAACATTGAGCATCCACTTCTTCAACACCTACATGAAGTCATCATCGACAAAACCCAAGGTTAGTTCATCCCTCTAAGGGGGGATCTCACATCTAGGGGGAGCTTAACTCTAAAGAATCGAGTCAAAGCAACTCTAATGATGTGAACACATCAATGCATTATGTAAAAGTGGTAACCCCACTTGAGCTTAAACGATGAGTATGACCTATGATCAAATGTTCTCACTTGACTCCTAAGTCAATATACTCATATATAGATGACCTAGTCATCGCCAATTGTTTGACAGATGCTAGAATTGGTTGTGCATGCTTTGCCACATATTTCATTTGTCATTTTATTGTGTGAGCATGTTGGTTGCATATTTTACTCATTCAAGGACATCCACTTGTTATTTTGATTGATTCGCTTCTTTTTCTTTGGCCAAGTGGATGGACAAGAATGCCTAAGAACCTTCTCTAGCTATCTATGCTTTTCTCGTCTCAAACTCTATTCATGCTACATCACAAAATTTGATCAAGTCAGATTCGAACCACTCTGTGTGAGGAGCACTTGGAGTCCCCAACTCGTCATAGACTTAAACTTCCAAAACTTCTTTGTGATTTTCGGTCTGACCGATTACTCCTTTTCGGTCCTACGGAGATCACTAAGTCGATCTAGGTTTTCAATCTCGGTGCAACCGATTTGAACTTTTTGGTCACACCGAGTTGCTGTAACTGTTAACAATTATGCATCTCGGTGCCACCGAGTTGTTCCACTCGGTCACACCGACAGTGTCGGGCTATATATACTCACGGGCAAATTTTGGAAAACTTTCTCCGAAACTCCTCGCTCGCGCATAGCTCGCTCTGCCTACTAGGTCTACGGATCGTCGACTTCGTCGCCAGCCACCTCCTGTCGCTGGTCTCTGCCGCTGTCAACGAATTTCTTCTCCGCCATTGCCGCCGTAGCGAGTTCACCGTCGAACTAGGGTATGAACTCGATCACAGTGCTATCCTCATCTAATTCTCAGCACATTGTGTTCGTAATGCATCTTGCCACGATTGAGATACTCCTATCCAGTCAATGTGATCCTTAGAATAGATGGGATTCGAAAATTTAGGGTTAGGTTTCCGCCGAAACCATCTTGGACCCACCGAGTTGAAAAACTCGGTCCCACCGATTTGGTAACGCCATTGCACTAGTAAGTCTCGGTCTAACCGAGAATTACAAATCAGTGTGACCGATTTTAGAACTTTGTGAAACCCTAGCAGTCTCGGTGCCACCGAACTGTGACTCAGTCTGACCGAGTTCACTAGTTTAGGTTCCAAAATTGCTTCGGTATCACCGAGTTTGAAAATCGGTAGATCCGAAATGCTTTCTGTGGAAACTAAAACTAAGTTTTTTGAATCATTCTTTTGCAAAAATCTCTGCATTTTGTGATGCTCATCCACTCTATCTCATCTATAACTATTCACAGGGTCAGCAGTCAGTGATTTGCAGCATGTGAGACAAAGTGATAGTCAAAACAAGTCAGCAGAGAAGATTCACATGAGTGAGGGCACTAGTCCCTCTAGCAGCTCAGATGAAGGGAGCAGAAGCACTCCAAGCAATTTTCCCAAAGCAGCCACAAGTGCTAGAAGGAAGAGAACCTCAGACTCTGAGGATGAGGATTATGTTGCCGTTGAAGATGAGGCTACTTCCAAGAAGGTAGTCCTCACGAAGGTGCTCAGTTCAACTGCAGTAAAGCCAGGCATGAATATCAAAAGGCCAGCAGGAAGACAGCCAATGTCCAAAGCCAGAGGATAAACTCAAGTACCTGAAAAGCCTGATCCCAAAGAGCCAGCTGCAGAAGGAAAGAAAAGGAAGGAAAGGGTCAAGAAGACCATGGCCAGAGTTGTTGGGCAACCTTCCATGACGGAAGAGGGAGAAGAGGTTGCTGAACCAGCACCCAAGGCACAAAAGCTGATGGGTGATGCTATAAAGTCAGGGGCTGCAACATCAAAGCCCAAAGAAGCTCCCAAAGCTGCCTCTAAGCCCAAGATTGCACCAAAGAGAAATACCAAGAGTATACCACCAGCTGAGAAGAACAAGGCCCCAATGCCTGAGGTTGCTGCCGAGGAAGATGAAGAAGGGCAGATCTTAAGGAAGCTCAAACCCAAGATCCCATACCACAATGATGCTCATCCTGTGGCTGAGAACATGAAGATCAGGAGAGACTCAGGGTTGAGGCTATGGAGAGAGTCAGATCCATATGCCACCAGGAGAAGGACTGCTGTAGATTACAGGTTCCACACCAAGGAGCAGCAGGACTTCTATGAGACAATCTTGTTGGACAAGAAGCCCATAGTGTGTGATATGAGGTGGGTCGACTGGACCTACATGAAGGAAAATGAGGAACACTATCCTGGAGTGCAAGACAGTTTCATTGCTTGTGGAGTTGCAGATTTCGTTGGGCAGAAGCTCACCAACTGGAATGATGAACTCATCATGCAATTCTACTCCATAGCACACTTCTATCCAGATGGCAGGATAGTTTGGATGTCTGAAGGAACGAGATACCAGTCAACCATTGAGGAATGGGCAAGTCTGATCAATGCCCCAAAGGAGAGTGAAGATGACTTGGATATTTATGCCAAGAAGAAAATGGATCATAACTCAATGTCACATATGTACAAGGAGATCCCTGATGAAGCACTTGAGATTTTCAAGTTTGGATCAGTTCATTTTCTTCTGTCAGGGCTGCCTACGATCAACCAGATCCTAAGGCACACTCTTTTGCCCAAATCAAGTGATCACAACATGATTCGAGGGCATGCAATAAACTTGCTACATGTATTTGATGTGCCCCAGAAATTCAAGGTCATGAGCCTTATGGTTGAAACTATCAAGAGGACTGCAGCAGACCAGAAGAGAAGTTGTGGATATGCCCCACAGATTCAGGAGTTGATTAACTCAAAGATGGGCACAGGAAAATATCAGTTGGATAAAGAACATTTTGCTCTCTATCCAGACTTTGAGGACAATCAAGTTGTCATGAATGAGAATGAACCATGATCAGTGCAAGCTCAAGCGAAGAAGGAGAAAGCAAGGAAAGAGAAGGCTGCCAAGATGCCAACTCAAGAGGAGGCATCTGAGTATTTCTTGAAGAACAAGCAGGAGCAGCTTGGTTACTTGATAGCATCAACACTGAGGATTGAGAAGGGGTTGGCCACCCTAACTCAAAACTAGGAGAGCCTAGAAAGGATCATGGAACAAAAATTCTATGATCTTGATGTCAAAGTAATTGAGATTCAGTCTGTTGTGGAACAGCTTTAGGATGACATGCAGGAGAGGAAGGGCAAGACAACCACTGATGCATTTGCTAGAGTGCCTAGAGCTCAGAGGTCAGCTGCAGTGCCTGTGACAGACACAAGAGCCACATCATCTGCTCCAGCTACAGCTCCTACAACTCCAGTGCAACCAGCTCCAGCACCAACTCCTCCAGCTCCATCTACATCGACAGAAGCCTTCATTCTTGGAGTTATCTGTACACCACCACCACCTGAAGACCAAGCCTGAGAGACAATCTAGCACTATGCATTTTCTATGAACTTTTTGGTAACTTGTTGCCAAAGGGGGAGAAAAATGTATAGATGCTTCGAGAGAGAGATTTGCTGTTTTTTTGTTCTGTCTTGTCTTCTTGGTTAAACTTGTTTGCTTTTTGATTGCTTGAGATACTATGCAATTACCTGTGAGACATTGATGATCATGTGTTTGATCATAAGCTACACTTATGCATGTTTGATGATATTATCTTACCTATCCTTATATGATCATTCACTTTGCTTGGTGATGGGTGCATGTATTTAATCTTTATTATTTTGAGCGCTCCACCAAGATGTATGTGACATGGAAGAGTAACCCATGAGCCTAATTTCTTGTGCATTTGCAGTCCAAAGAAAATCTTAAACTATGCACAAATTTAGGGGGAGCTCTTGCTTATCACATACTTCTCAAAGCAACGATGTTTTTTCCAATCTTATTATCATTTGTCGAAGCTTTGATCTATATGTTGTCATCAATTACCAAAAAGGGGGAGACTAAAAGTGCAACTATCCCTAGGTGGTTTTGATAATTCATAACAACATATAGCTCATTGAGCTAATGCTATTCCAAGACTATTATTTCAGGAAGCTCAATGAATGGCATGGCATGGATGATGAAAGTGGATCCCTCAAAATATCAAGGACAAAGGATTGGCTCAAGCTCAAAAGCTCAAGACTCTACATTTTATATTTCAGTGATCCAAGATCACATTGAGTCTATAGGAAAAGCCAATACTATCAAGGAGGGATGAGGTGTTGCTTAATGAGCCTCTTGCTTCATGTGCTTAGTGATATGCTCCAAATACCCTCAACTACTTTCTCACATCCTCATTTGACCTAAACCTGTCAGGACCCCGACTCGATGTCACATCGATCTAGCCGGTAACACCTCATATCACTTTGCGGCCTCACGCACGGTATCCCCACGGGTGTCGCCTTACCTTTGCCCGGGACCGTTTGCGCATTTTGGCTCACGTATATGATAGTGTCGCTAGCATCCATATGATAAAGAGCCCGGGCTGACATGACTAGTCGTAAACCCAAAGTGGCACAGACTTACAGGGACAGGCATCCATGACCCAGCTTCGAACGTGTCGGTCGTCAGCAAGTGGGTCCGGGCTGTAGCACTGGGCTAGCAGGACTCCGGTAAACCGGGCTGTAGCGGGCTAACAGGACTCCGGTACTCAAAGCGTGACATTTCCCCGAAGGGACAGACACAGGAACGAAGAAGGACACATGCCGGCCAGCCTAAGTGTTCCAGAGCAGTAGCAAGCTACCATGGCTCAGCGGTAACACTAGGAGACATTTCCCGGTAAGAGAGGCTACTAAAGATAAACAACTAGATAGTCAGATCCCACACATACCAAGCATTTCAATCATACACACAATATGCTCGATATGTGCAAATACAATGAAGCATCACAACATGACTCTACGACACAAGTACTTTATTTAAGGCTCAGGGAGCCATACATAACATACACAAAGGTACGGGTCTCACGACCCAACATACAAGTCATACAGTCATACAAACCAGCAGCGGAAGTAACTTGTCTGAGTACAGACAACTAGTAAAATAAAAGAGGCTTGGAAAGCCTAGCTATACTACAAGGTCCTTCACAAGCTCAGGGTCACCACCTGGGCCTTTAGCCTACTCGTTGATGTCAATGTCTACATAGAACCCATCAGAAGGGGTTGCAGCGTCTTCTGTAAAAATGTAGATTATAGCAACATGAGTACAAAGGTACTCAGCAAGACTTACATCAGATCCTACATACATGCATATTATCAAGAAGGGTTGGTGGAGTTATTGCAGCAAGCCAGCTTTGACTCTTGGCTAGACTATCCTACGATACTCCAACTTGAAATGGTTTTGCGCACACGAGTCCACTACTCACCACTTCAATACACTACCGAGGATCCACCTCCGTCTTCCTACGGAAGAGCCATCCTCGGCACTCACTCTTATCTTGAGGCTTTTAGTAGTTCCCATTTACTTGTCTATGAACTATATAGGCAACCAAGTAGTCCTTTACCGCGGACGCGGCTATTCGAATAGATTATGATAACCCTGCAGGGGTGTACTTCTTCATACATGTTTCCACCACTTAGCGTCTGCACACGACATGTGCTCGGCAGACTTCAAGCGAAAGCCGACGTGGGTGTAGACCACGACCTACCTAAACACTTAAGCCTCTAGTCCAGGTTTATCGCCTATTCAGGTTCCATCCGCAGGGAGTCCGGCCGAGGTTTCCCATACGGCCCCGAACAATGTGAACAGGGTTCCCGAGATACCTAACGGGTATTCGGTACACCCGGCCACGTACCTACCGCATCACAGCCCACCCCTACGGTCAGCACTGTCCACGGCCTCCAGTAGGCTACAAACACCAGAAACTACTTGCAACTCCTGGACAGAGAGCTAGGGTGAATAAGAAGTCGAGCGGGGTCATATTTCAGGGCCCAATGCATGGTAGTAGCTGTATCTTAAATCACACATACAGATCTCAGTGCTTAAGGTCGGCTTCAATGAAACAACCCACCATGTACTCCTACATGGCCTCTCATCGATACCTTTACCAAATCGTGTTCACCATACCACTCTCATTTCCGACATAATCATTTCACTCTAGCCATCACCCAGATGAACCAGACCTGACACGACTCTAAGCATAGCAGGCATAGCAAGGTAGGAACAACACATACATATGGCTCAATCAACTCCTACACATGCTAGTGGGTTTCATCTAGTTACTATGGCAATGACAGGTCATGCAGAGGAAATGGGTTCAACTACCGTAGCACACAGCAGTTTGAAACGCGTTGTCTTAATGCAGTAAAAGAGAGCAGGAGCGAGAACATGGGATTGTATCGATATGATCAAATGGTTAGTTGCTTGCCTGATGGTTCGATGCACTGATACGGTTCTTCGTTAGGGTAATCACGGTACTCCTCGGAGGCAGAACCTGCCGCAAGAACATCGATGCACAAACATCACCAAACAATGTGCAACAATATGATGCATGCATGAAACATAGCAATATGAGTGTGTTAGGCTAATGCAACTAAAACCAGAAGGGTTTGAACAAATTTGAATCAAAGATTCAAATTTCAAACTCAAACATGGCCTTTTAAAGTGCTTTTCCTTGTTCTGCTTAAAACATCAATTTAACTTGTTTGATCATGCATGAAAATAGTACAGATGGATAGATTGGATTTTTCTGATCATTTTTCATATATAATTTGTCCAATTTGGAGTTACAGAATAAAAGTTATGAATTTTTGAAGTTTAAATAATATTCTGGAATTTCCTGATTTAATTTAAATCCAGAAATATAATTATTGCGCCAGCATGACGTCAGCATGACGTCAGTGGTCAACTGCGGCTGTCTGGGGTCAAACCTGACGTGTGGGGGCCACACGTCAGTGACAGGGGGGGTTTAACAGGATTAAATTAATCCTAATTAGGGATTAGTGGCGCTGGGGCCCACTGGTCAGTGTCAGGGGGGTTAACTAACAGTGGTTAGCGCTAATCCTAATTAGCTACAGGGCTGGGCCCACCTGTCAGGGACTCAGGGGGTCCTGCCGTGGTCAAAGTGGGTCAAACCCACCGGCGACATGACGCCGGCGAGGCCCGAGACGGCGGCGCGATACGGGATCGCGCTACAGGGCACGGGCGAGGTCGTGCTTGGGCTCGTTGGAGAGCTCTTGCTCCCGCGCGTCGAACGGGGGTGGTGGCCGTGCCTGGGGTGGTCTGTACCGTCGACGGCGAGCTCGTGAGCGGCGGCCGGAGTTCGGGTGCGGTCGGAGTCGGCGTTGCAGGGTGTTTGGGGAGGCGTTGGTGCGTGCTGCGTGCTCCTAGTGAGGCGTGGAGCACGATAGTGTGCTCGGTTGGGCGCTACGGTGACCGTGGCCATGACGGAGACACCGCCGGCGGCGTCGAGCTTCGGAGCTCAAGGGGGCGGCAGCTACAGAAGGCTAGGGACGACGGGGCAAGGGGGAATCGAATCGGTGGCTCACCGCGGAGCTGCAGGGATGGTTAGCGGGCTCGGGGATGGCCGGAGTGCAGCGAATCGTCGGCGATGACCTCCGGTGGCCGAGGAGGGGAACGGCGACGTAGGCGGCGATGCAGGGCTTCCGGAGGGCCGTGGAGCGGTGGGGAGGAAGAGGGGGTCGAGGCGGAGCTCCTGAGCTAGTCGGGGGAGCGAGGGGTGGCCGGTGACGGCTGCTGTGGCGAACGGCGGCGACGGTGGTGTTCGGCCGTGAGAGAGAGAGAGGGAGCAGCACGGGAGAGAGGGGGGGATAAGGCCAGGGGATCGGGGCGGCACCGAGAAGAAGCGCCGCGGCGTCGCACTGGCGGGGGAGGCAGGCAGACGGGCTGGTGGCGTGGCGCTCCGGCCGTGCGCGCGCGCCGGCCACACGCCTGGCCGACTGGCGCCAGGAGGACGACGGCGGTGGTGGGCTGGGCTGGCTTGCTGGGCCGGCCAGTTGGCTGGGCCGCACAGGGAGGAGCCCAGGTAAGCTCCTCCTGTTATTTATTTTTCTATTTTCTAATTTCTGACATTTGTTTTGATTTAAATAATATATTAAATCATTTATTTAACTTATGCCAATTTTTGCAGGAGCTAGATATATTATTCCAGAGCTCCTTTATAATTGGCATAATATTTGGACATATATTAATATATATAATTAATATATTTCCAATGCAAATATTTATGCATTAATTCCAAATGCCCAAAATAAATACCTATGAGCTCTTGAAAATATTGGTTTGATTTTTATCTCTGTCCAATATTTTCAGAGAGCAACATGAGCATTTTCTTGGACCCTTTTGGAGAAATTTTTATTTGGGTCATTTTCAAAATGATTCTGAGGGTTTCACAGATCCCCATTTCAAGTTTCTGATGAAAGAGTAAACATGATGCAACACTCTAATGCATGACTAGCTAGGGTGTGACAACTCACCCCCACTCAAAGAATCTCGTCCCGAGATTTGGGTTCCTCCGGGAAGAAGCGGGATACTCAAGTCGAAGACGATCCTCCCTTTCCCAGGTTGCTTCATCCTCCGAATGGTGCGACCATTGAACTTTGAGAAACTTGATATTATGACGTCGGGTGGTACGTTCGGCCTGATCGAGGATACGAATGGGGTACTCTCGATATGTAAGATTATCTTGGAGATCAAGCGTTTCGTGGTCCACTTCACGGATAGGATCCGAGAAGCAACGCCTGAGTTGGGAAACGTGGAAGACATCATGGACTCTGGAGAGGTGCGGAGGTAGTTCTAACTGGTAGGCAACTTCTCCTCGTTTGGCAAGAATGCAAAAAGGTCCAATGTAACGAGGAGCCAATTTGCCTTTGATACCGAAACGATGGGTTCCCTTCAGAGGGGTGACCCGAAGATAAGCCTTCTCGTCAACCTCGAAAGTCTTAGCCTTATGTTTTCGGTCATATTGACTCTTTTGACGAGATTGGGCTGTTTTCAACTTTTCACGGACGATACGAACTTGTTCTTCTGCTTCCTGAATCATATCCGGGCCAAAGAATTGTCTTTCCCCGGTCTCTGACCAGTTAAGGGGTGTTCGACACCGTCGTCCATAGAGAACTTCAAAAGGGGCTTTACCCAAGCTAGATTGATAGCTGTTGTTGTAAGCGAATTCGGCAAATGGAAGGCACTTCTCCCAGTCCATTCCGAATGAGATAACAGAGGCTCGAAGCATGTCTTCTAGAATTTGGTTGACGCGTTCCACTTGACCACTCGACTGAGGGTGGAAGGCGGTGCTAAAGGAGAGACGGGTTCCCATAGCATTTTGGAAACTTTCCCAAAATCGAGAGGTGAAAAGACTTCCTCGATCCGAGTTAATTTCCAAAGGAACACCATGGAGAGACACTATTCGGGAGATGTATAAGTCTGCCAGCTGACTAGCGGTTATACTCTCACGAACAGGTAGGAAATGGGCTACTTTGGAAAGACGATCGACCACGACGAAAATAGCATTATTCCCTCTCTTGGTCCTGGGAAAACCGGTAATGAAATCCATACCAATTTTATCCCATTTCCATTCAGGAATAGCTAGGGGTTGAAGGGTGCCAGCAGGCCGTTGATGCTCTGCTTTTACACGACGACAGACGTCGCAATTAGCAATATATTGAGCAATTTCTCTCTTCATCCTAGTCCACCAGAACCTCTGGCGTAGGTCCTGATACATCTTAGTACTACCGGGATGAATGGTGAGAGGAGATTCATGAGCCTCCTTAAGGATCAACTGCCGTAGATGCTGGTTCTTGGGAACCACTAGACGGTTCTCAAAGTACACAACACCATGATCATTTGTGGAGAAACAACTAGCACCTCCGCTAGCAATGTTCTCTTTGATTTTAGATATTCCCTTATCTTGCTTTTGGGCAGCGATGATTTGATCCGTAAGAGTAGGTTTCGCCACCAAGGTGGAAAGAAAACCTTGAGGAACAATGTGAAGGTTAAGCTTCCGAAATTCCTCATGGAGAAGCGGTTGACTTTGTTGTAACATCAGGTTGTTACAATAAGATTTACGACTTAGCGCATCAGCCATGACGTTGGCTTTTCCTGGGGTGTAAGTTATTCCTAAGTCGAAATCTGTGATCAACTCGACCCAACGTCTTTGCCTGAGATTCAAATCCGGTTGGGTGAAGATGTACTTCAGACTTTGGTGATCAGTGAATATTTCGCAACGATTACCGAGGAGGTAATGTCGCCATGTCTTAAGTGCATAGACTACGGCTGCAAGCTCTAGATCATGAGTAGGATAATTCTCCTCATGTGGGTGCAATTGCCGTGAAGCGTAAGCAATTACATGTCGATCTTGCATGAGAATGCAACCTAGTCCTTGTCGCGAGGCGTCGCAGTAGATAACAAAGTCCTTGGAGAAGTCTGGCGGTACCAGTACGGGAGCAGAGGTCAGGCGTCTTTTCAGTTCCTGAAAGCTGTGCTCACATTGTGGAGTCCACTCGAACTTCTTATCTTTCTTCAGGAGTTCGGTTAGAGGTTTGGCAACTTTGGAGAAGTTCTCGACAAAGCGACGACAATAGCTCGCTAAACCCAGAAAGCTCCGAACTTGCTTGACCGATTCAGGTGGAGTCCAATTAAGGACGGCTTGAACTCGCTCAGGGTTAACAGCAATACCTTTACCAGATATTACATGACCCAGATAGGTCACTTATGACAACCAGAATTCACATTTAGAAAATTTGGCATAAAGGCGATGCTCTCGAAGTTTCTTCAACACTAGCCTTAGATGTTCGGCATGTTCTTCCTCGTTCTTGGAGTAGATGAGTATATCATCGAGGTAAACCACGACGAATTTATCCAAATACTCCATGAAGATTGAGTTCATTAACCGAGAAAAGGTGGCTGGAGCGTTGGTTAATCCGAAGGACATGACGGTGTACTCGTATTGCCCATAACGAGTAACAAAGGCCGTTTTAGGAATGTCCCCGTTTCTGATTTTGATTTGATGGTAGCCCAACCTCAAATCCATCTTGGAGAAGACTGAGGATCCAGCGAGCTGATCGTACAGGTCGTTGATCCTGGGAAGTGGATATTTGTTCTTGATTGTGACCAAATTGACAGGTCGGTAATCTACAACCATCCGGTCCGTACCATCCTTCTTCTTGACGAATAGGACGGGGCAAGCCCACAGAGATGAGCTAGGTCGGATGAAACCCTTTTTCAAGGACTCATCGAGTTGTTTCTTAAGCTCGGCTAGTTCTAGGGGTGCCATCTTATAAGGTCTTCTAGCAATCGGAACGGTTCCGGGGATGAGGTCTATTACGAACTCAACATCCCTGTCAGGTGGAACACCTGGCAATTCTTCTGGGAAGACATCCGGGAAGTCACGGACTACCAGAACGTCCTCAAGATCTGGCAAAGGGCTGGCGTTAAGAGAATATAATTGTCGCTTGGCTATTCGGGTTAGGACATTGACTATCTTCCCCGAAGGATGGGTGAGTTGAACAGTCCTAGAGAAGCAATCAATTTTGGCTTGATGAGCCGACATCCAGTCCATACCCAGAATGATATTAATATCTGAAGATTTAAGGGCTATCAAAGACGCGAGGAAAACAAGTCTGTCGACTTGGATTTCATTTCCATAACTTACCCTAGAGGTCTGCCATCTAGAACCAGGAGTAGAAATTTCCATAGTGGATGGCATGTCACAGAATGCAACGTTATGCAAACGAGCATAATTTTCGGATATAAAGGAATGAGAGGCTCCTGTATCGAAAAGAACAGATGCCGGGTGGCAATTAACAAGAAGCGTACCGAGAACGACGTTGGGATCCTCTTGAGCTTCTTCGGCAGAGATACAGTTGACATGGCCACGTGAAGCGGTGACCGGCTTGGCGTGGAATATTTTTCCTGTCGGCTTGCCACGGCCAACAGCTTTAGCAGATTGATTGGGGTTGGTCTGGGGACACTCACGCATATAGTGACTAGATTCCCCACACTTGAAACAAGTCACGGAACTGGTACGTGGAGGAGCATTGTTAGTTGGACCCCCATAGGGCTTGGCCGGTGTAGACTGTTGGACAGGGCGAGGCGCCTGGAAAGATGGCCTCGGTGTGAACCTGGGTGGCAGGGCGGTGTTGGGTACCCACACGCGGCGCTTCTGAGGACCAGCACCGGATGAGGAACCCATATCACGGCCGTGCTTGCGTGTTGCGTCATAGTCAGTCTGACCAGTTTCAGCACTGATGGCTTTGTTGACAAGTTTCTGAAAAGATGTGCACTCATGCAGACGGAGGTCACGGCGAAGCTCAGGACTAAGGCCCTTACGGAACCTTGCTTGCTTCTTGGCGTCAGTAGAAACTTCCTCGGTTGCATATCGTGCGAGATTACCGAACTCCCTGCTGTAAACATCCACAGGAAGTCGGCCTTGGGTGAAACTGCAAAATTCTTCACGTTTACGGTCCATGAGACCCTCCGGAATGTGATGTTCACGGAAAGCCTCGCTGAATTCAGCCCAAGTAGTGACATGGCCCGCTGGGCGCATAGCTCCATAATTCTCCCACCATAGACTGGCGGGGCCTTCAAGATGATATGCAGCAAAGGTGACCTTGTCAGCCTCCGCTACCAGCGCGGAACGCAGTTTGTGAGAGATACTGCGAAGCCAGTCATCAGCGTCGAGAGGCTCGACGGAGTGGTGGAACGTAGGTGGATGCAATTTGATAAAATCACTGAGTGACACCACGTTAGTCCTCTGATGGTGTGCCATGTTCTGTTCAATACGCTCTAACAAACGGTTGGTCTCCCGCTTGTTTCTCTCAGCTTCCATCATAACCTCGGCTAGTGAAGGAGGATGAGGCAGATTTGCATCCCTGGCTTCACTGCCTTCGGCCTGCTCTTGAGAAGCAGGGTTAGCACGCGTGTTGACCATCCTAGGTAAACAAGACAATGATTTAGTCAGGATGATAAAATTCCGACATAGGATAAAAATGTAAGGAATAACTCGAAATGCAAGATGATCATCCGTATGACATGGTAGATACAGAAACTGCTTCTTTATTCCATCGTCATACACACCATACAGGGTTTAGTACAAGACCAAACAAAGTACTATTATGGTGAAAAGAGGATTACATCTCATCGGAGGCATTCCAAGCTCCTATACATTATTTTTCTACACCTCCGGAAAGAGTACAAACTAGGTCATATCCCACGAGTCACGCGGGACGATAGACGACACAGCTAGTGCGAACTAGTGATACTACCACTAACTCAGACCGATCCGTAGTAGTCCTCGTAGAAGTCACCTCCATAGCCTGGAAGCTCAACATGATCATCCGGAAACAGACGATCTCGCGGAGCCTGTGGACCATAGGGGCTAGGATGAGGCCTTGGACCAACAGACGGTGGCCTGCGGGGACCGCGAGGTGGGGTGATTCCTCCTACATCACGCCAAACCATCACGTCTGGCAGAGCAGATCTCACAGGATAGAGATCGCGCATATCTGAATATCCAGCTTGCACCGCCGGTGCGAACCGAGTCAAAGTGGCCCAGTCGTCAGCACGGGTATTGAAGAGCTCTAACCTCAAGGCCCGATTTTCACGGTCCTTATCCTCGAGCATCTCAGCAGTAGTGCGAGTCCGTGAATCCTCCTGGGTGGGGTCAGCGTAGATAGCCTGGAGATACCCTTGTGCTCCCGGAAGTGATCCTGGCATATACCGGAAATCAGAGTCCCGAAATAAACCAGATCTGACTCGCATAATGGTCATCATAGAGTAGGCGGCGTCCTGCACAGCCATCTCAATAGTAACCCCGAGTCCATAGGAGCAGTGAAGAGGCTCGGTGGATCCAGGATAAGATGGAAATATCCTGACAGTGCAGAGATACTGGCTTTGATTAAAGTCTCGGAATTGCTCTTCGACCGTGTACTCGGGCTACCAGCGGTATCCAGCCTCAGTCATTACCCTGACCAACTTGGCAGTATGGCCGGGTACATCTAGGCATCGAGTCAGGCGAACCACTTGATTGAGGTCGTGAGTGGCCATCTGAAAGCACAATCATAATGCAAGGGCATTAGAATTTCTAGCAAAATTTCGGCAGCATAACAGCTGTAAATGCTCAAGAAGGATTTTGAGACATTTGACAAAGGATTTCGTACACACTCAACATCATCATATCAAAGTTCTGAATCCATTCTAAAAACATAATGTGGTAGTAGAACTAAACTAGGCTTGTATCCATCAAACTTATAAGGTACTACTGATTAGTAACACGTGATCCTGATAGAGAGAACAGATCCTAATTCCTTAACCCCCGGTGGAAGAATGGACTGACTCAGATCAGAATGTCATAAGATAAAGGAGTAAAAAGAGCCTTACGTTCCAACCCACAAACAATTCCCCTACATATAACTAAAGAATTTCTAGACTCAACATCGACCAATTTGGCTTGGAGAACCTACAGGCAGTCCGGCTCTGATGCCAACGCTGTCAGGACCCCGACTCGATGTCACATCGATCTAGCCGGTAACACCTCATATCACTTTGCGGCCTCACGCACGGTATCCCCACGGGTGTCGCCTTACCTTTGCCCGGGACCGTTTGCGCATTTTGGCTCACGTATATGATAGTGTCGCTAGCATCCATATGATAAAGAGCCCGGGCTGACATGACTAGTCGTAAACCCAAAGTGGCATAGACTTACAGGGACAGGCATCCATGACCCAGCTTCGAACGTGTCGGTCATCAGCAAGTGGGTCCGGGCTGTAGCACTGGGCTAGCAGGACTCCGGTAAACCGGGCTGTAGCGGGCTAACAGGACTCTGGTACTCAAAGCGTGACATTTCCCCGAAGGGACAGACACAGGAACGAAGAAGGACACATGCCGGCCAGCCTAAGTGTTCCAGAGCAGTAGCAAGCTACCATGGCTCAGCGGTAACACTAGGAGACATTTCCCGGTAAGAGAGGCTACTAAAGATAAACAACTAGATAGTCAGATCCCACACATACCAAGCATTTCAATCATACACACAATATGCTCGATATGTGCAAATACAACGAAGCATCACAACATGACTCTACGACACAAGTACTTTATTTAAGGCTCAGGGAGCCATACATAACATACACAAAGGTACGGGTCTCACGACCCAACATACAAGTCATACAGTCATACAAACCAGCAGCGGAAGTAACTTGTCTGAGTACAGACAACTAGTAAAATAAAAGAGGCTTGGAAAGCCTAGCTATACTACAAGGTCCTTCACAAGCTCAGGGTCACCACCTGGGCCTTTAGCCTACTCGTTGATGTCAATGTCTACATAGAACCCATCAGAAGGGGTTGCATCGTCTTCTGTAAAAATGTAGATTATAGCAACATGAGTACAAAGGTACTCAGCAAGACTTACATCAGATCCTACATACATGCATATTATCAAGAAGGGTTGGTGGAGTTATTGCAGCAAGCCAGCTTTGACTCTTGGCTAGACTATCCTACGATACTCCAACTTGAAATGGTTTTGCGCACACGAGTCCACTACTCACCACTTCAATACACTACCGAGGATCCACCTCCGTCTTCCTACGGAAGAGCCATCCTCGGCACTCACTCTTATCTTGAGGCTTTTAGTAGTTCCCATTTACTTGTCTATGAACTGTATAGGCAACCAAGTAGTCCTTTACCGCGGACGCGGCTATTCGAATAGATTATGATAACCCTGCAGGGGTGTACTTCTTCATACATGTTTCCACCACTTAGCGTCTGCACACGACATGTGCTCGGCAGACTTCAAGCGAAAGCCGACGTGGGTGTAGACCACGACCTACCTAAACACTTAAGCCTCTAGTCCAGGTTTATCGCCTATTCGGGTTCCATCCGCAGGGAGTCCGGCCGAGGTTTCCCATACGGCCCCGAACGATGTGAACAGGGTTCCCGAGATACCTAACGGGTATTCGGTACACCGTGCCACGTACCTACCGCATCACAGCCCACCCCTACGGTCAGCGCTGTCCACGGCCTCCAGTAGGCTACAAACACCAGAAACTACGTGCAACTCCTGGACAGAGGGCTAGGGTGAATAAGAAGTCGAGCGGGGTCATATTTCAGGGCCCAATGCATGGTAGTAGCTGTATCTTAAATCACACATACAGATCTCAGTGCTTAAGGTCGGCTTTAATGAAACAACCCACCATGTACTCCTACATGGCCTCTCATCGATACCTTTACCAAATCGTGTTCACCACACCACTCTCATTACCGACATAATCATTTCACTCTAGCCCATCACCCAGATGAACCAGACCTGACACGACTCTAAGCATAGCAGGCATAGCAAGGTAGGAACAACACATACATATGGCTCAATCAACTCCTACACATGCTAGTGGGTTTCATCTAGTTACTGTGGCAATGACAGGTCATGCAGAGGAAATGGGTTCAACTACCGTAGCACACAGCAGTTTGAAACGCGTTGTCTTAATGCAGTAAAAGAGAGCAGGAGCGAGAACATGGGATTGTATCGATATGATCAAATGGTTAGTTGCTTGCCTGATGGTTCGATGCACTGATACGGTTCTTCGTTAGGGTAATCACGGTACTCCTCGGAGGCAGAACCTGCCGCAAGAACATCGATGCACAAACATCACCAAACAATGTGCAACAATATGATGCATGCATGAAACATAGCAATATGAGTGTGTTAGGCTAATGCAACTAAAACCAGAAGGGTTTGAACAAATTTGAATCAAAGATTCAAATTTCAAACTCAAACATGGCCTTTTAAAGTGCTTTTCCTTGTTCTGCTTAAAACATCAATTTAACTTGTTTGATCATGCATGAAAATAGTACAGATGGATAGATTGGATTTTTCTGATCATTTTTCATATATAATTTGTCCAATTTGGAGTTACAGAATAAAAGTTATGAATTTTTGAAGTTTAAATAATATTCTGGAATTTCCTGATTTAATTTAAATCCAGAAATATAATTATTGCGCCAGCATGACGTCAGCATGACGTCAGTGGTCAACTGCGGCTGTCTGGGGTCAAACCTGACGTGTGGGGGCCACACGTCAGTGACAGGGGGGGTTTAACAGGATTAAATTAATCCTAATTAGGGATTAGTGGCGCTGGGGCCCACTGGTCAGTGTCAGGGGAGTTAACTAACAGTGGTTAGCGCTAATCCTAATTAGCTACAGGGCTGGGCCCACCTGTCAGGGACTCAGGGGGTCCTGCCGTGGTCAAAGTGGGTCAAACCCACCGGCGACATGACGCCGGCGAGGCCCGAGACGGCGGCGCGATACGGGATCGCGCTACAGGGCACGGGCGAAGCCGTGCTTGGGCTCGTTGGAGAGCTCTTGCTCCCGCGCGTCGAACGGGGGTGGTGGCCGTGCCTGGGGTGGTCTGTACCGTCGACGGCGAGCTCGTGAGCGGCGGCCGGAGTCCGGGTGCGGTCGGAGTCGGCGTTGCAGGGTGTTTGGGGAGGCGTTGGTGCGTGCTGCGTGCTCCTAGTGAGGCGTGGAGCACGATAGTGTGCTCGGTTGGGCGCTACGGTGACCGTGGCCACGACGGCGACACCGCCGGCGGCGTCGAGCTTCGGAGCTCAAGGGGGCGGCAGCTACAGAAGGCTAGGGACGACGGGGCAAGGGGGAATCGAATCGGTGGCTCACCGCGGAGCTGCAGGGATGGTTAGCGGGCTCGGGGACGGCCGGAGTGCAGCGAATCGTCGGCGATGACCTCCGGTGGCCGAGGAGGGGAACGGCGACGTAGGCGGCGATGCAGGGCTTCCGGAGGGCCGTGGAGCGGTGGGGAGGAAGAGGGGGTCGAGGCGGAGCTCCTGAGCTAGTTGGGGGAGCGAGGGGTGGCCGGTGACGGCTGCTGTGGCGAACGGCGGCGACGGTGGTGTTCGGCCGTGAGAGAGAGAGAGGGAGCAG
>NC_057804.1:103112668-103277003 GCF_018294505.1 Triticum aestivum
CGACGGCGGTGGTGGGCTGGGCTGGCTTGCTGGGCCGGCCAGTTGGCTGGGCCGCACAGGGAGGAGCCCAGGTAAGCTCCTCCTGTTATTTATTTTTCTATTTTCTAATTTCTGACATTTGTTTTGATTTAAATAATATATTAAATCATTTATTTAACTTATGCCAATTTTTGCAGGAGCTAGATATATTATTCCAGAGCTCCTTTATAATTGGCATAATATTTGGACATATATTAATATATATAATTAATATATTTCCAATGCAAATATTTATGCATTAATTCCAAATGCCCAAAATAAATACCTATGAGCTCTTGAAAATATTGGTTTGATTTTTATCTCTGTCCAATATTTTCAGAGAGCAACATGAGCATTTTCTTGGACCCTTTTGGAGAAATTTTTATTTGGGTCATTTCCAAAATGATTCTGAGGGTTTCACAGATCCCCATTTCAAGTTTCTGATGAAAGAGTAAACATGATGCAACACTCTAATGCATGACTAGCTAGGGTGTGACAAAACCTGAAGCCAAAATCGGTCACACCAATTCTTTCTATCCGGCGCCACCGGGTTCAAATGTCATAGCCACTGCCACAAACCCTAGGCAAATCGGTCTCACTGATAGGGATCTCGGTCTCACCGAGATGGGATTGTAATCTCTCTGTTTCCCTTCGTAACATTTCGGTCTAACCGGAGTGAGCGATCGGTCCCACCGAGATTGCAATGTAAAATCTCGGTTTCCCTTTTGTAACATTTCGGTCTCACCGAAAAGAGCAAATCGGTCTCACTGAGTTTACCTGACCAACTCTCTGGTTAGCTAATTACCAAAATCGGTCTCACCGAGTTTGTCTAATCGGTCTCAGCGAGATTACGTTATGCCCTAACCCTAACCATATCGGTCCTACCGAGTTGCATTTCGATCCCACCGAAAATCCTAACGGTCACTAGGTTTACTAAATCGGTCTGACCAAGTTTGTTGATTCGGTCCCACCGAGATTGGTAAATTGTGTGTAACTGTTAGATTTTGTGTGGAGGCTATATATACCCCTCCACCTCCTCTTCCTTCGTGGAGAGAGCCATCAGAACAAACCTACACTTCCAACTTACCAGTTCTGAGAGAGAACCACCTACTCATGTGTTGAGGCCAAGATATTCCATTCCTACCATATGAATCTTGATCTCTAGCCTTCCCCAAGTTGCTTTCCACTCAAATCTTCTTTCCACCAGATCCAAATCCCATGAGAGAGAGTTGAGTGTTGGGGAGACTATCATTTGAAGCACAAGAGCAAGGAGTTCATCATCAACACACCATTTGTTACTTCTTGGAGAGTGGTGTCTCCTAGATTGGCTAGGTGTCACTTGGGAGCCTCCGACAAGATTGTGGAGTTGAACCAAGGAGTTTGTAAGGGCAAGGAGATCGCCTACTTCGTGAAGATCTACCGCTAGTGAGGCAAGTCCTTCATGGGCGACGATCATGGTGGGATAGATAAGGTTGCTTCTTCATGGACCCTTCGTGGGTGGAGCCCTCCGTGGACTCGCACAACCGTTACCCTTCGTGGGTTGAAGTCTCCATCAACGTGGATGTACGATAGCACCACCTATCGGAACCACGCCAAAAACATCCGTGTCTCCAACTGCGTTTGAATCCTCCAAACCGTTCCCTTTACTTTCTTGCAAGTTGCATGCTTTAATTTCCGCTGCCTATATACTCTTTGCATGCTTGCTTGATTTGTGTGATGATTGCTTGAATTGTCCAAAGATTGCTAAAATCTGCCAAACTCTAAAATTGGGAAAAGGTTAAGTTCTTAATTGGTCAAGTAGTCTAATCACCCCCCTCTAGACATACTTCAAGGTCCTACAACGCGGCATCCCAGATCTGGACACATGGTGACGTACATAGTCAAGGTCCATGCATAATAATGTTGTGCTCAAATATGGCGGTCAGTAATACTGTGTAGCAAATAGTACTACTCTGGTATAGAGGAAGTAAAATAATCGGCTTATTATATATAGCCACACTCTTGGCTACATGGATGAGATAGTAAGACATGGAAAAACAAAAATGGTGGCAGCTAGTGGGTCCAAGTCTTGAAGGGCCTAGCTAGCTATATGCGTCCTCCAAGGTAAAAAGTACTCCTACTAGTACTACTAAGTATACTACTAGTACAACAGTGAAAGAGAAGGCGAGAGGGTTAAAAAATGGAATACCTGGGTAGATGGTGACGGTCCGATCGTGGTAGATTGTGTGACCATGTTTCACATCAGTGGTACCATGGGTAACGACTGCTAAGATAGTTGATCCCAATATGCCAAAGTCAGCTACAAGGTTCCAGGTTAGACCGAATCACGGATGCAAATGCACATACAGGATCGGCGATCTTATTTTGACCGGGGGATGACTGGTCCCTACAAAATAATGAAGTACCGTTAGGGATGCAAATGATGGTTTGTGCATTCTGTTTGTAATCTCCCGTACCGTAGGATGGCAACCAGATGAAACAAGTCCCCTGGCTTGTCACCGCGAAGATGTGGCCTAGATGGCGCACGGTGTCTTCGAACGTGTAGGGGTACAAATCTGCCGCCGCCAACATGCACCAGCCTCTGCCATTACTGCCTCTTGCATTGATGGCAATCCTTATGTCGAACACCACGATGAGATAGTAATCGTCATAGCTGCATCGCTTTGTCGGCAGGTTCGCAATTTCTATCTTCTTCAATCTCATGTAGGCATCATCATACGTATTCAAGCCCAGCTAATCTCCGGAATGCCGATCCCAATGGTGGAGAAGGGGTCTACCAGAACGGTCGCACTGCTGTGGATGTTGTGCAAAATGATGGTGGTATCCGGCCGGAGGTATGCAAGCCAATCTTCATTGGCACCGACCTAGACCTATATATAAGACGGCGGGCAGCGGAGAAATTACGGGATGGAAATGGAATAACTAAGTACTACATGATCAAACTCCATTACTGACCTGCTCATCGGACAAAATCCAACTACCTCTCAACGTCGGCAACTCTAGCGGAGTCAACGTGCAACCATGGCCAGGGAGCGGTGGACTGTTCGAAGGATTGTCCCATAGAAGAACCTTCTCCTCGAGGATGCATGGAAGACCAACAAGCATGGCCTTTTCCCAAGCCTATTTAAGCAGTGTCTTGAAAAGTTGGTGTAGGAAGCACCGAGTCTTGCGGCGGTGAGGACGTTGGAGCGGCGTGTGATTTCTCCCAGAGGATCGTCGTCCAAGGTCTCCCAGCCCTGACGAGGAGGAGAACCGCCTGGCGTATCCATGGGAGCAGCGATGAACTGCCTTCTCTTCGGGGGGGGGGGCTGGCGAGGAGGAGATAAGAGCGTAGTAACCGTAGGGCCTCATCCCTTCCAACTGTAGATCGTTCCTCAGCGAAGGGGTGAGGCTATTATTTACTACTAGTACTATTATTATGGAATGTTATGGGATTGCATTATAGTGTAAATAATAGCACTAGTAAGAAATTTTTGGCACTAGGTATTAGTTTTTGGCGTGGATTAAGAAATTTTGGGTATGTTTTTGCCATTTTTTGTACACGCCAACTAGTGTCAAAAAAACGTCTTACATTATGTGACGGAGGAGTATGTACTCGTACTGTAGTAGTACTAGTACTACTTCTCTCAACTAGTAGTGCGATGTACCGTACTTCTTGTCTAGTTCTAGTATAGTGCACCAGTTTTGAACTCTTGAATCTCAGGGTCAAGGAGCTATAGTTGGAAGTGGAGGGTACTACTGTTCTCTAGAACCATCATTGTACTATCAATGCAGGGAAAGTACACCTGCGTAGTGGCCTAGTGGGTACTCTCGGTGCTCTATTCAGCCGCTCCTCTCACGTAGCTGGCCTACTCAGCCGCTCCTCTCACGCACACACTAGTAGCCTATTTATCAGCGACGGTTACTGCGGGGGCAGAACATTTTAGTTATTTGATATAGCAAGACTAGGCTTTTCGCTTCCATTTGTGGAGGTGTAATGGATCTCGTCGAACTTTCTTAGCAGTTCCTTCTTTATGAAGAAATGAAGCAAAGCTTTTGCCTCCGTTTAAAAAAACACGTCAATAGGAATTTCTTTTATAGTAGAGCCGATAATGGAGTGAAGTCCATGCGTGCAACGCCACAAGCTACAGAGTAGTAGTAGAGCACTTTACATGTAGAGCCATATTGCACAGTTCCCAATGCCCCGCCAGGCTTTTCCGGCTCCTCAGGCTTAATTGGGAGGCGCTAGTTTAAATATGCTACTAGCTAATGAGGAAGTTGCAAGCGAGGTGCGACTAGGGCGAGCACGCGAGCCACGGGATGCTGGGAAGGAAAACCCGTTCATGTGGCTAGGCTATCCAGTGCACCCAGATTGTGGGGCCGCACGTCCGTTGGACTTCAAAATTCAAACTACCCGTGTAAAATATTGGCTCACAGCGAAGTGTAGTAGTACTATTTTAAAAAAAAGGCCGCTGTGCGTTCGGCCAGGATCGAACCCACAAAACAAGGTATACACTCCCGCGACCACTAGTAGTACTCGTTGGAGTACAACGCAAGCTAGAATCGCCTTTTGTTGCTAGTAGTACGTACATTGTTCCTTACAAGAAACCCCTAAAATGCAAGAAACCACTAAAATGCCAAGAAACTACTACCACTTGCATACGTGGCAGACTTAAGATAAGACTACCTTATCAACCATTGTACATGCTCTTACCAACAAAAATCCTCGAGTGACCTCCTACCTCCGGCCCGTCCACCTAGTTATCCTCGGCCATGGGACGCAGCTACCGCCGCCGGCAGAAGACGAGGTCAAAATCGCCGGTGGTGCGGAGCCCATGTTGCGGCAGCCCGGATGCCAGCTCTGTCCGGTGCTCACGACCGCTAGCTAGCCAAGATAGCTCCGTCCAGCTGCTTGTCTACAAGGTTTGCTAGCTAGATTGGCACGGCAGCGCGGCGGCTTGCTCGCGCGCGCCGCGCTAAGGCCAGCCATCTGGCTCGAGTGAAGGCCAGCGCGGCGGCTTGCTCGCTCGTGAGTCACGCTCGAGCCAAGCTGCCAACCCGTGCGGAGGCCAGCGCGGCGTCCGGCCCTTCCGGCGAAGCGGCGGCCAACTCGCTCATCACCGGTGCCACCGATGAACACGCATCAGTACTGTTTGAAGTAATGTTCAGGAAAAATAATGATTTGCGGGGGAATAACAGGATAGAAGGTCAGATGTGGGTCCCTCGTGTCAACGGTCAAACAAAATGTGTTGGTTTAAGCTGCCTCGTCAGCACGGACATGTGGGCCAACCCTGTCATAAATGGGTTTAAACAAACCTAATTGGTAGGAGTACTAGGTAGTAGTTTTTGGCGTGGATTAAGAAATTTTGGGTATGTTTTTGCTATTTTTGTACAATAGATTCTTCCTAGGGCTGGTTGAAAGTGGTAGTTTTTTGTTAAATACTCTACATATTGTAAGTAGGAGTGAAAGTTAAGCTTTGGAAGCCAATAAGTAAGGCTAGTTACATAGCGCATATGCGTACATGATTGAAAGTAAATATCAACCATGAGTGACTAATATCTTGATGGAAAACTCGAAACTATGGAATACTAGGGAAAAAATGCATGGTTGGAAATACTAGCAATGTGCATGCCCGTTGCAACGAATCATAATTAGAATAATACTTATTCGCAAACTTGGTACAAAACACTCTAATTTTGATATACATATGTCACTAGAGATATATTATGTTTCAATTAGAATATATTCCTTGGGCTGTTTTGGTGAGGTCAGGGAGGGATGTGGTTCGTTTTAAGATACTAATTATGGGTTTTTCTGCAAATTGGTAGACAAGTGGGATGTTGGTGAGAAAAGGCAACAACTTACCTCACAATCGTTAGATGTAGATCTAATGGTCAGAAACGACGGATGACAGACACACCAGCATCACCAACTTAGTCTTGTTTAGGAGTACTAGCAAGATCCATGCATTGCACAGAACATCAAGATGCATTTTTTATAAAACACTTGTTGTGATTGACCCTTGCGGGAGTAATCCCATGTGTAAAAACTAATGATATCTCGAGAAATATGAGATAAGGTGAAGAGGAGTGGGGTGTGGTGGTGGTTGGTGGGGGACTGAGCGGAGGCATGAGGATTGACGACGCTGGTAGTGGTCACCAGGCCAGTTTGTTCCAGAGGCTTCCTTTCTTAATTGCTCAACAATGAGGTTTGTTGGAGATAAGGATGAACGAGGGAAGGCCTTGTCTGCAAATGTGGAGAGCGGTGCGGGTATCTTTTAGTTTAATTTCCATCCGTCAGATATAGATCGGACGATCTATATTTCAAGATGGCAAACGTACCATCATCACCAACTCGGTTTTTTATAAGAGAAGAAATATAAGTATGGAGATACAAACGTATTATCGATACTAGCTTCCGTAAACTAGCATCTACATTCTATTCAACTCCTCGGCATGTGGGGCCTTAGCACAATGACTTCTCGACTGTGTAAAACAAAGATTTTCCCGTCGCCGACAAGGAGGGGGTAACGGCGGCGTGCTTTTTGGCTTGGTCTAGTCCTAGTAGTCATACTAGGTGGTCTAAGCATGTGTAGATTTATTCTTTTTCACGTCTCGTGTTCGCCGTACTGCCACGACTGTTGATGAATAGACGATAAGTTATTCACGGGGAAACCCTTCTTGAGCGTGTTTGCAAGAGAGAGAGATAGTGTGCGTGTGTGATATGTTAGAGACTGAGGCAATGATAACAGATTCTTTGTGTCTATGTGTGTGGAGGATAGAGAAATACATGTACATGGGGGCTTTGTGTTGTGTAACATGGAGACACATATACATAATTAGAGAGTGAGTGTGTGAGATACACATGCGGACATGAGGAGAGATGAGGATCCAGATAAATGGGTGTTTGTGCGTGTCTGTGTGTGTGTGTGTTTGTGCACGCGTTTGTGTGTTAGAGGGAGAGAGTGTATGTGGAGTAAAGAGACCACTGATGATGTAAACCTAGTATAAGGGAAGGGGGAATGGTGTGACATGTGTAGTAGCGAGATAGCACGGGTTCGGGCGGGGGGAGCAGACTATTTGGAAGAGACATTGAGTGTGTGTGTGGGAGCAAGAGAAAGAGAGAGCTAGCGACGGAGAGAGATGGAGAGGAAGAGAGGGGGAGAGAGGGGTCGTTTGGGTCCATAAATGGCGTATAGATAGGGAGACAATGTTGATGTTGTCCGAAATTGGCCTATGAACGGAGACGCAAGGGAAGCGAGTCATCGTGTGTGTGATAGGGACTTCATGAGAGATCTAGAATAGATGGTGTAGAGAACAATGTGCGAAATCAAGAACGATTATACATTAGGGAGCTATGCAAAGAGTCACGACATATATGTATACAGGGAAGGAGCTAGGGCGGGTTGTCACACCCTGATTTTCATGGCACAACGCTTAAGATGATAAATCATGATAAAGTGTGGTTTGACAAAAACTTTTGCATTATTTGACTTCTTATTTTGAGTTGGTTTTCTCTCTGTGTTTTTCAAGTGCTCTTTAAAGTCAACACAACACCACCTTCTATACTTCATCCCCTTGCCCCAAACATCTGCCCAATGATCATGCCATGTGTATAGTGCAATATAATATTTTCATACAAAAATAATTTGGCCAAATAGTATTTTCAAAAATTAATTTTTCCAAAAACCCCTAAATTGAGGTTTGCACTGCAAGTACTTGATTTGGGGTGTGAAAAATATTTCAAAGAGTATATTTGAGACCTATTAGATATAGGACTCCCATAAACCACAAAAATATTATTTTAAAAGCTATTTCCCTATTTTATTTAAAAGCTTTTTCTTAAGGACAGAAATGGTCCTTAATAGGGGAAAAATATTTTATTGCTTTAAAAATATTTGTGAAAATTTAGGGAAACTCAGTGGACATATATTTCCCATATATAAGAGTTTCAACACATGGTCATGTTCAAAATATTGGACAAAACCTCCCAAAACCATTTTTGCCAATTTCAAGGATTTGAAATATTTCTACAGGAAATATTTTCATAAAAATCGAAGAAAATTCCATCATGTCACAAATGCCCTATTTGGTGATCTTGCCAAGTCTCATGACTTGGAGAACATGATAACATCATCAAATCCCTTCAAAACCATTTCTGTCCATTTTGAAGTTTGAGCAACTCTACATTGCCAAACATGTCAAAATGTTCTCAAACTTGGTGCACATGCTCCAATGGTCTAATAATTCATCTAGACCAAATGGAACAGGTTGGAGAAAAGGATATCTTTATCAAAGTGCCCCAAAACCCTCTCTGACCAGAACCAAATTTGAACAACTTTGTATTACCAAGTTTCTCTCCTTGACCCCAACTTTGGTGAGCATGTTCACATGTCTAAATGAGGCCACTACAGCAAGTAGTGCATCAAGGAGAAGTGATTTGGTCAACTAGATCTACACAAGTTCATTTCTGCCAATTTCTAGGGTTTACAAAAGTTGCATTGGCAACTTTTCCCAAATGGACTCAATCTTGGCGGAACCTCTTATTTTATCATACCATTTGACCCTGCCAAGCCTCATGACAAATGGAAATCATCTTCTTGCCCAAACCAACATCAAACACCTTCTGGCAGAATCTCAAAATGCATGTTTTGACCACTTCCACTAATCTCCATGAATTACCCCTTTTACCACAACCCCTCCTAGTCCTCCTCTACCTCTGATGTGCTTCCCTGCCCGAGAATCAATGATGAAGGGGGGCAGGGATCCATTTTCTTCTCTGGACAGCTACTTTTTCCTCCCTTTCTCATCTCTCTCTCACTCCTGGCAAGTTCCAGAGCATCCAAAGCCTCCACCCCCCTTGTTTATTCTTCCAGCAGCCACCAGACAATAGTGGACACGCGAGTGCGCGCGGAAAAGCCGTGGATGCCGGCCATTTGCACGCTCTGGAGCACGTCAGCGTGCTCCCGACCGTTGACGCCGCATCCCCCGACCACCTCGAGCCTCCCCCTCACGCCAATCGATGTGCCTCGACGTCCGCAACACGCCACCGTGCTGGCCCCCTCCTTTCCCCCTCTGTCTTGCCCATGCCGCGCGTGCCCAGAGCCGCCCGAGCCCGCCAATGCGTGTGCGAGCTCGTGGATCCACCCGGAGCTCACCCCGCTCCCTCTCTCTCTTCCTGGCGCCCTACTCCACCCTCATGAACGTCGTAGACAACCCCACTCCCTCCCTCCTGGCCGCCCGAGCCGTTATCGCAGACACCCGTGCACCACGTCCACGGTGAGCCACGGGTCGGCTACATAAGGCCACCCCCAAGCCCTCTCTCTACTCCTTTGGCTCTCTCTCCTTCCCGTGCACCCCCTGGACCAACCCACTCTCCTCCTCGCGCCCTCCAACCTCGTCCATGGCCAGAGCAGTGCCGCCGGCCACCGCTTAAATTCATGGGCCTCGACCCCTCTCTCGTCCCCATGAACACACCCTCACCCTCTCATCACCACCGCCAACTCCCCCCGTGCTCCATCCCCTCCTCCTTGGGCCTTCCTCGCCTTGCCGAACCCCGCTATCAGCATCGGTCCGCCGCACCCGAAGCCCTCCTCTTCCCGGGCTCCCCCGTGGGCGTGCAGCACATGGACGGGTGCGCCGCGGCACGCTGAGTCCGCCGGTGTGCCGGGCGCCGCCGGAGATGGCCTGTGCCGCCCAGGAGAGCGCAGGCGCCCGCTCAGCCTCGCCTCCCCTGCCTCTGCTCTGTTCGAGCGGGAGGTAGGAGACGGCCTGAGCAGTGGGCCCCGCTCGTCAGTGACCCGGTCGGTGGGCCCCGCCCGTTTAAGTGGAGACGGACCGGGAGTAAACCCGTTTTCCGTGCAGCGAAGGCGTACTCCGTTTGGGGCGCCTTCGACGTCGCCCTGCCATCCACGCAGCTGAGCCGCTGGGCCGGCCCAATGCCTATCTCCCGCCCTGTGCGCAGGATAAGGGTAAAACCCTTTCCCTTTTCTTTTTCTTTTTTTCTGTAAAATTGTAAAATCCACAAATAATTCAAATGATATCCAAATTTGATGATTCAAATTTCTAGTGACTCTATAAATCATTGTCTACCTGTTGGTGCAACATGCACATTTTTTCAGAGACTTCTTCTTCACAAATATTGATCAAAACCCCATTTTCCATTTCTGTGATGAACTTTAGAAAATCACAGAGAGCTCAAAACTGATCCAAATGTCATGATTCAAATTCCTAGATGCTTCAAAGTTCATAACTTAGTTTATAAACATTTTTCTTAATACTTTATGTACCCCACAATATAATGAGACATTTCTACATATTTGTCAACTTTGCAAATTCATAGAGAAATCATTTGAACTCCAAATCCAGTGAAACCAATTCCTAGATGCTTCTAAAATCATCATTTGTTAAATGGGTGCCTCTGCTCATTTTTGAAAATAATGTTTCTGTACACTTCTTGCAAACCCATTAATCCTTTGATTCCATCATATTGAAATGTTCAGAGATGTCCATTGATCAAATCCTAATGAAACCACTTTGGTCATCCCTCATATGACCAGAGGTATCCTAGAAAAGTCCGACTCATATTTTTAGAGCACTTTTATTTCCTGCCTTGTTGTGTTGCTTATTATGGTTACTTCCGATGATAGTTGACGAAGTAGACGAAATGCTCGGAGTTGGACCAGAGATATTTGAAGACCTCGAAGACTCTATTGAAACAGGCAAGCAACCCTTTGACCATGTCTATGAAACCCTTTTTATGCATGTCATATGGCACCATATTGTTGTTGCAACGGAATCATGATGAGGTGGTAACCACTTTGATGGTTTGCCACCGTACTTCCTCGTTGATACTTGCATTATGCACGACCCTACCTTCTTATGAGGGTTATGCCGGTGGGAGTAGATAGGATGCTAAAGTAGATGCTATGCAAAAAGGGACGGGTATATGCATGGTGAAGGAGACAAAGTATTTTCAAAAGACTTTTCGAAAACCCCATCGGGTGCCACTTATGCCCGGGGGAGATGATGAGTTGGGTAGCCACTTGATGACGAAGTTGTGTACCGAGGCAAGTGTGTGTTGTTTTCAAAACGGATTGGTTTAAGTTGCGACTGTTATTCCAACCTTACATGCGCAACCACTCTACCCTTATATGGGAAAGGGCATTATTGATTACCTAGACCGATACTAGCTTGGAGCCCGCATTACTAGTGACGGGAGAGTTGTTGGTGCACTCTCTCTGGACGGGATCGTGCCAGGTAGGGCGGCCATGACTGTTTTCACAGGGCACCGGACACACCGTTGGTACCCCGTGCTTGTGGTATGTGATGAATATGGGAGCGAGGCTCCACAACTTTATGATGTGAAATGTTAGGCACGGGGGTTACTACCAATCGAGTGGACTCCATGTTAGTGTCGTCTAGGGAAAGGTAGTGATCGGGTGCTTACCCCGGGTACTTGAGGTATCGCGGGTCGTGGATGACACGGAAGTTCCCCGGGTCTTGTGGGTAAAGTGTGCAACCTCTGTAGAGTGTCAAACTATTCGAATAGCCGTGTCCACGTTCAAGGACAGTTGGGTAACCGCTCTTGGGCTACGTCCACATATTTACAAACTAGTGTGTGTTTGGATAAGTGGGAAAAATCTGCTTGTGTCAAGTCAAGAGACTTGACATAATTGAGTTGGGTTGGTGCCCACTCTATTTATGTTGATATCTGTAACCTGTCCTCATGGTTACTTGAATTCTCCTGACGCATGTCTTACAAGATGTTGAACATGTCACTGCATTCAAAACTAGCTTTCTGCAAAAATTTACCTATATCATGCATCGTTGTATCTTGAACCAAAACATGGGTTGCTTGCGAGTACATTCAAAGTACTCATTGGCTTGCCACTGGTTATTTAATTGACCAGGCATGGAATAACCGGAGTTTGAAGACGAGTTCTTTGGAGACGAACATGCGAACTAGGACGTTTCCCAGTCAGAATGCCTGTAGGGTTAAGGCAGATGGCATGGGTCCAAGTTGTTATTGAAGATTTCTGCTGCGATGATACACTCAAGACTTGACCATAATGGTCCTACTCGTGTAAAACTGTATGTATGGATGTAAGACTCTTGTTATTCAGCTTCTGTGTGTTCAGTGAGCATTGATCTCTGGGATCACTGTACACGTGCATTCCGTGATCACGACTTATGAGTCGGGGTCCCCACACGGGTCCGCATGTGGGAGAGATAGAAAGAGGAGAGTGGTGCACAAGGAGACAAAGTGTGCTTGTTTGCAGTGGGGGTGGTGTGTGAGGTGAGTGCGCGAGAACCACATAACTAGGGAGATAGACGTTTGGGGCGACGTTTTGTGTGTATGGGAAATATACACTCTACATAGTGCGTGTGCTTGGGTAAGAGAGATAGCGGGAGACTTAGAGAGTGAGGGAAGAGATGTGTGCATGCCCGAGAGACAAAGTGATAGAGACCTATGTTGGGGTCCAGACTTTAGAAGAGAGAGGGGTGTTAATGTGCTCGTGTGTTGGTGTTTGGGGGAGAGAACGACTTCTCTATGTGTGTGTGTGTGGTGGGGGGGGGTTGACTTCAGATAAAGAGTGAGGCGTCTATATTTGAGGGACTTTAGCGTAATTGAGATATTGTGCACTCATGGTTGATCATTTTGTTTCACAGTTTGTACTATGAGATAACGATACTTTTGAACATGCGTGATATACCTTGATGTACCAGAATTACAAACCTAAGATTGGAATTTTAGAATTCGACTCCATCATTAGCTTTTGTAATTCATTTAAACGGAGGTACATTTTTTAAGCCGGGATTTCGTGATTTCAAATTCATATATCAAACCTAGAGATATACACATACGGGCATGTTCAAACTTTATAATCATCCACTTTATTCATAAACATACACATTTTTGCTTTTGTCAGCATATTTAGGATAAACACATTTGGAATTTCATTTAAATTGGACCGTATGATGGTATTTGCTTGTAGTAGCTCAATGATCCATATTTGAATTGAATGGACAATCTAAGTTTCGAGTTGGAGACATTGGTTTTCAAAACTTGCACTTTTTTTGCGTGCAAAACAAACAAATTGTCGGCCGTAGGAGAGCAGAATACTTATAATTTTAGGCGCCAAAAGCTTTCAAACTTCCAGCTCACATCGAAATATCACGCGCCTGAAAGTTTAGCCCTGCAATATTCCTGTTTTACCCCTGCCACATGAACGGAAAAGGGCTGCTTTGGTAACTCCATTGTTTTCCCCTCTTTGCCCCCAACATTCTTCCCGAGAGCCCCTCCCCTTCCCCTCCCCGACCCCCCCCCAACCACGGCAAGCCGCCGAATCTAGTCCTCCGCCGCAGCGGTGGACCTCACACCCCGCCGGATCTACCTTCCGCACCTTGGAACCCCCAACTGCCAACTCACCACTTCACCGGAGCCGCTTCAGTGACTGGCTTGTCCATCGCTCCAGATCTCCTTGACCGCCATCATGGTCCACCGCACCGGATTTGCTTAACCGGCGCCCTCGTCCACCACAGTATAGGCCCTTCACATAGTCCCTCGTCCGCCCCTTCGCTGGCCCTTCATACAAGCCCTCGTCCGCCACAACAGATCCACCTCACCGAAAGCACTATACAACGCGCCTGCCGAAGCCTTCTTCCACTACACCGGACCCGCTCCACGGACACCATATTCAACTCCACCGGCCCTGCTTTACCGATGCCGCAGCCTCATCAGGTTATTTCGATTTGCATTCCTTCATTTTTTCTCTTTATCATGCAACTGTTCACTTACCACAGATGAGCTTTCTTGTATGTCGACAGGCGCCACAACCATAGCACAGGAGCCGCTTCAGCGATGGTGACAGCCAGCCCAAACTCAACCGCAACACGAGCACCATCGACGATCCTTAGCTATCAAGTATGACAACGCTACCCATACGCCGCCGAGAATCAGGTACTATTATCCAACGACCAGCGCCTACGTTCACTTTCCTAGCATAAGCACCGCACCTTTGAATTTCTTCAGGGCATCATTCAGTTTTTCATGAGACATGTTATTCTGCTTGCACCTGTAGGGCCATACTTCTGGCAGTGAACATGTTACATGTGCTAAATTACATACCAGTGCACATATAGTTAATATGCTTTAGTTTTGTTCTGATGCCACCTGTTGGTTCCATCAGACTGCTTAATGTTCTCTATGCTTAATTACTCATCAGCAAACTAGCACGTGGTTCCGCTGCTTTTTGTTCATTTACCCAACATTTTCTGATGCTAGCTATTACATCACTGCTCCGAGCCTCTGTTCATTACTTGTTTGTGTGTTCTTGATCTTCCCAAGTTGCATGACTAATTTGATGCTTCTATTAATTATGGAGCTTCCAACCCCATCAAGTAAAATATTCGTTCTTTTGGGGCCGTCACCTTGAACAAGCATAAAAATAGAGGGAAGCAAATATATTGTCGTGTATGCACACACCCTTCTTTCATTAGTTTAGATGAACCATTTATGATCAATTCGGACCAGTGCATGCGATTAAAATTAATTTTACCTAAATAGAGGGTGCAGAATAAACTACAACAACTAGATTTGCAACCATGGGATGCTGACGATATCTTCAAAGAATGTTGCAACAACAGGGAGGCTTCACAGCAACATATGGTAAGCCAGTGTGTTTTAGTACATGTGAAATGTAATGCGAGTGGGCTGCTTTCACAGCAACAAATAGTTCAGTTGTCTGCTTTGCTGTATTGCTTGATTCGAATGCGTGTTTGTTGTTACGTTATACCTGAGTTGGACAATATGTCAGCAGTGCCTGATGTACTATCGTAAATAAATTCATGCCTATTTCATTTGAGTCCTTAACTTTTCCTCTCAACTTCATCACAAGACTATCTTCGTAGTTTATATGAGGCCATGCTGTTAAGTGCTTTCTCAGATTATTTCAACTGCTTAGATGCCTTGGCAACTTAAATATAGCGGTGGTACACTCCCTTCAACTAGGGATGTCAACTGGGTCCTGTTTAATCCTGATTAAAGTCCACTAGTGGTATGATAGTTCAAAAGAGTTTTTGTTTTTTGAGGAAAATGAACTAGGGAGGTAGCAAAAACTAACTAGATGGGACTAGCAAATGTCGTTTATTTGTCACTTACATCCCTAGTTTTATCTTACCATTTTAATTTCTTTTCGGCTGATGCTGCTTCGAACCATTTAAATATAGTTTGCCATGCTCGGCAATAATTCGTCCGTCGTTTACCATGTAAGCTTACTGCCTGGATCATACAATAACTATCTCTTATTTATGTCCAACGGAAACCTTTTAGGATGCCGCTCACACTAGGACACAATGTAGAACCCCAGAATCTATTTGTGGAAGCAGTCACTACAAAAAAATACACTTCCATGATGATACGTGTTTGTCACAGTAGGTCGCGTTTTTTGTCATGCATGTACATCCATGACAAATTTATGACAGAATCAAGATAGTCATACCTCTGTTGTCGTAAAAGTGTTACATGACATTACCAAAATTATCATCACGGAAGTGTCCACTTCCATGACGATAAATCGTGCGTCACAGAAGTGCTTTCGTCAAGGGTGACCGACACGTGGCATCCACCGTAACGGAACGCCGTTAAGCTATCAGGTCGGGTTTTGAATGCGATAACCCGTTAACAGCCCCGACCAATGGGGATTTTCCACGTGTAAAATCATCATTGGCTGGAGAAAACACGTGTCGGCTCATCGTTGGGACAGATGTCATCCACTCATTGGACGGAAGGCGCCTATGATACGTCGACACGTGGCACGGCCCAACAGAGGCCCATTCCTGTGAAAAGGCTGGCCCAGTAAAAATTAGCAGGCCAGCCCATATAAGGCCTACTTGTGTCAGGTCCATTTAAGCCCATGACCCATACGAGATGTGCCAATTCGGCCCGTCAACGGCCCGTTAAAGTTTTGACACCATTGCAGCCCATCGTCAGTTCGAGCCCGTTAACAGCCCGCTATATATTTGGGCTCAATATCGGCCTAATGAGATTTCGGCCTGTTAACGGCCCATTTAATGGATGGGCCAATTTTCAGGATGTACATCTTTCGGCCTTTTAGCGACCCATTTAAATGTTGGGCTAATTTCCGGCCCGGTGTGTCTTTTAGCCTGTTGACGACCCATAAATCTGATGGGCCATTTGTTGTCGGACCTGAGTTTCAGCCTTTTAGCGGCCCATTTAAGTGTTGGGCCAATTTCTGGCCCGGTGTCACTTTCAGCCTGTTGACGGCCCATAAATCAGTTGGGCCATTTGTAGTCGGACCTGAATTTTGGCCTTTTAGCAACCCATTTAAGTGTTGGGCCAATTCCCGGCCCTGTGTGCCTTTCGGCCTGTTAACGGACCATAAATGAGTTGGGCCATTTGTAGTCGGACCTTAGTTTTGGCCTTTCAACGGCCCATGCCCTTCATGGTCTAATATCAGCCCGGTTTCTCTTTCGGCCTGCTAAAGGCCCACAACACAGTTGGGTCATTTACAATACGACCTGACTTTCGGCCTCTTAGCGGCCCATGGTCTTCATAGTCCAGTACAAGCCCGTTGTCTCTTTCGGCCTGCTAAAGGCCTACAGTATAGTTGGGCCATATGTAGCCCAAACTTAGTAACGGCCTGTGAAATAAATTGGGGCCACCTGTTACCCGCTTCGATGTTGGCCTGTTAACGACCCGGGAGGTAAGAGGGCCGACCATTAACTTTCGGCCTAGTAATGGCCCATTAACTTAATGGGCCCACTAAAGTTCGTACATGTCTTTAGGCCAAATTAGATAATTTGAGCCCATTACGACGAGCAATTATGCACAGGACCAAAACCGATCAAGCAAAGGTACGACATACAGGGAATAACGTTGCACATCCAGCATATATTACAGGAAATTACATCCACTGGGCAATCAAAGATTGATGCCAATGCAAAGAAATGAGCAGAACCTAACCATCTACAACGTCACAATCTGCAACCTCAGCACAGATGACGCCCATAAGCATGTGGGCAAGTTCTTTCTACTTTGCTACATTGTCTCTGAAAACATTGATCAGTTGTTGTGTTGCACGACTCTGCACCTCTGATTCATCCACCATTTCCATCATTGCTTCAGCCATTAATTGGTTCACAAACATACATTTATTCCGTTGCATTCGAGACAGAGATACTGAACAGATTCAGATGGCGATTTTGGCAGGCTTGTATTATTGATAGTGGAGAGTGTCTCGACCGCTGCATCATAACATAAATAAGGACGGGAACCAAACAGATTAATCATGAGTTATTGCCATATTACCTGGCCTAGATTTACTGGTAAGAAACAATGGGGTTGCCTTGCTGTTTTCAGAGTTTTTCTTCTTATCTTTAGCAGCCTGCACAAAATTAACACACTAGCATTGCTACCATTGGCCAAGTCAGATAATAGGAAAGCAACATTGACACAACGAACATTTGGGCAACTAGCCTACACCAAATTAACACAATATGGCACAGCTATCATCAGCCAGGTAAGGTAGCACGAAAGCAACATTCACACAATGAATGAATGGGCAACCAGAGAAGCACTACAATTCAGTAATGTGCGTGATATGAGATATACATTCATGCAGCTCAGTATGCAAAACTACCAGGCAGTTTTCCTTACAAAAATCAACATTGGCGCCTTTAACATTTTGCTACAACTAATTTTAGATTAGATAAAGGTTAGATTCAAGCCGATTAACAAAATACATGTTGATGTAAAAATATAGTGATATACAACAGGTACTTACATCAGCATTGGAGCATAGATAATTCCCGCAAGATATTTTCCTCGAATACGATCCCAATGGAGGAAGTCTTCTATCATTTAACCTTATTTTCTAAAAGAGAGATGGGTAAGAAACATGTAGACAATATGATCAGAATGCTATAAAATTTCATGATGCGAGGATACGCACACGCTTCTTAGAATGGAGTTGACATTCTTTTGCTAGACTGGAGCGGACTAGTTCTTTGGCCACTGGAATCTGCTTATTATCAGTGGGAGTTGGGTTTCTCTGTGCTGGAGCAATATCTATGAAAAATGGAGTTGGTTTATTATCTCCTGGCGTTTGGATCTTTTGCAAAGACCTGGTTTGTAACCCTTCAGATTATAACATAGCCGTCTTCCCCTTGCATGCCTTACATAGAAGAATGGTGATTCAGTTATAAAACATGCTACAGCAGAGATGGAATAGGTACTAAAGAATAGAAAGGCATGACATATTGACATGTGTTCCCTCCATTCGGAAATAAATGGACGGGTCTAGGCGTATATCAGTTCTAGATACATCCAGTTTTATCCATTTCTGCGACATTTAATCCGGACGGAGGGAGTATGATGTAAGAGCTAGGGATACGACAGGACAACACAGTAAAAAAATGAAAACCCACTGCAGAACCAAAGTATTCAAACCCACTGATATGAGATAGTACACTCATGCAACTCAGGATGCAAAACTACCAGGCAGTTTTCCTTACAAAAATCAACATTGTGGCCTTTAATCATACATTTTGCTACAACTAAATTTAGATCAGATAAAGGTTGGATTCACGCCGATTAACAAAATACATGCTGATGTAAAAATATAGTGATATACAATAGGTACTTACATCTACATTGGAGCACAGAGAATTCCTGCAAGAATCTTTCCTCATAAATGATAGCATTGCAGAAATTCTTCTATCTGTTAAGCTTATTTTCTAAAAGAGAGATGGGTAAGAAACATGTAGAAAATATGATCAGCATGCTATAAAATTTCATGATGCAAGGATACGCACACGCTTCTTAGAATTGAGTTGACATATTTTTGCTGGACTAGAGCGGACTAGTTCTTTGGCCACTAGAATCTGCTTATTATCAGTAGGAGTTGGGTTTCTCTGTGCTGGAGCAGTATCTATAAAAACTGGAGTTGGTTTATTATCTCCTGGCGTTTGGATCTTTTGCAAAGGCCTTGTTTGTAACCCTTCAGATTCTAACATAGTCGTCTTCCCCTTGCATGCCTTGTATAGAAGAATGGTGCTTTAATTATAAAACATGCGACATCAGAGAGATGGAATAGGTACTGAAGAATAGAAAGACATGACATATTGACATGTATTCCCTCCATCCAGAAAAAATTGGATGGGTCTAGGCGTATTTCAGTTCTAGATACATCCTTTTTTATCCATTTCGGCAACATGTAATCCGGACGGAGGGAGTATTGTGTAAGAGCTAGGGATACGACAGGACAACACAGCAAAAAAACACTAGTTGAATGTAAAACTATATGCTAGTGGAATACGTACAGAAATAACTAAGGCAACATACACGTGTATGATTGGGAAAATAAGATGGCATTGCAACAGAGCACTAGAACAACACTTCAATGTAAAAAAACATGGTATGGCAGACAGATGAAGTACATACTGATGAATAACAATGCATAAGATATTCAGAAGCATGATGTCCAAATTAAGCAGATGGCATTGCGATAGAGTAGAATGACAGTACTTGAATTTGAAAACATGTTATCATGAATGGAATAGGTACTGAAAAATAGGAAGGCATGACATATTTACATGCATGATCAGCATGCTAAGCACATGGCATTGCAACAGAGTAGATACATTCCAGGACATTATATGCATGTTGTACCCATATCACAGGCCAAGTTAGAGCAAGGACCTTGTGGGGTGAAGAGGATTCATCATCTTTCTGCAAGTTTTCTGAAGAACTGCCTTTACATGTTCCATCATATTGGGTATCATTGACATCAAGTTTATTGGCCTTTACATTGCTCTGTGAGGTTCTTGTGGATATATCAGTGTGTGCAATTATATCTGACATGCATGGAAGACAACTAGTAGTTAGATTTATGTAAATGAGTGCCTGTAGGAGATGACATAAATAGTAGGACTGGGTTAACTAGCAGCAACAGGTCTCATAAACTAAAGGGAGAACATAGATGAAAGCTACAGAATATGTATCGTTTGTACTCGAGATTAACTAGATGGCACACAAAAGTATTAAAGAACAACATAGGTAATACTAGAAGTGGTATAATACTATAATCACCAGCCTGTGGGATAGCATTGGCTGATGGATGATAACTATGGAACAACGTTACCTAAAGAACAAGTATCTTAGCTGAACTATGGAACAACGTGAACTCCTGAACAAGACTCGTAAGAAATCAGCATGAATATACAGTGAAATGTGATGATCTATTTTCCGTGCTTAGATGAATAACAAAGCCATAAATGTTGCACAGAAGTAAGATGAGGGTACAACCTATCTGGCTGCCATCCATAGGAGTGAGCATCATGTGCTGACTTGTCGATGGCCCTGCAGTTGTTGTGGCTGTCCATGTCGGGCACGCGCATTCGATGCAGGGAACTGTTGAGTGGGGACTGTAGCTCCCTTCTGGTGTATGCTTCCCTTGTTGGAGCAGCTGCGGTGAGTCGGAAGATGGTGTGTCTGAAGATGTAGATAACGCATAATGTTAAGAATGACATATCTCTTTGATCTGAAGAAATACACTAAGAGATCAACAAAAAGGTACGAGAGTGGTCACACGCCTGTTGACTGAAGTCTAAATTGGGGTCACACGATTTTATTTTATTTTGGTACTGTCCGATCTACACCGGATGGCTTGGTGGCCGTCTTGTGCCTCCCGGCTGACACTGTTCAGAATCTTCCCCAAAGAGCCAACGACCAACGGCAGAGCAGCCTGCCTCCGCCGTTTGTGGCCCCGGCCAAAACCCCGCTCCCCGCCCCACCGCACTGCCGTGGTTGCGTCGCCCCTGGGACAATCCACAAAGACTCCCTGTCATCCAGATCCGGCGGCGGCAGTACCTTCAACCCACACAACTCTAAAAGATAGCCATCTAAGCGCTGCTTCCACAGTGAACTTGCGGCCCCGCACCCTTACGTTAGACACCAGCCAACCGGTAGCCTAGGAGCTCCGCCACCTCGAGGGGTGCTGCTTCCCATTGGGAATCGATTGGCCCAGAATAAAAATTCAGACAACTGACGCCTAAATAAAGTGATTTGAGATGAGGGTGCGACCTATCTGGTGGCATGGTGAAGTAGGCAGGTACAGCTACCGAGTCGGTGACGCCGGTGCGGTTGCGGTGGCGACCGGCGGCAGGGAAAGAGCGATGTCGCGACGGTCGACGGCTATGCAGAAGCAGCGCCAGCACTCTGGACAGATCCGAAGTTGGAGCCGCTCCAGCGCCGTGAACAATGGCGGGGGTGAGTCGGCTCCGGTACGGCTCACGCGGCCGTCGTCGAGGCAGCACCAGCAGCACGGAGTAAGAGGCACACGGCCCAGTGCACGACGGCAATTGGATAGTGTCTCCGGCATTAGGGAGGACGGCAGCTATGAAATTGGTGCGATGGGGGCGCCATGGAGGTGGGGCTGAGGTTTTGCGGCTCGGGAGAAGGGAGCTTCCCGGGGAGAAGGTGATTTGGCGCCCATGAGGTATGAATGGGGGCGGGAGGGGGGGGGAATTGGGAGGGGAGTGGAACCATGTCTTACGTGCGCATTTGTCTGAAATGTGAGGGGAGTTACAGTTCTACCCTTGCCTATAGGCTTCTCGGCTTTGGTCTGTGTACTGAGGGTCAGGGATAGTAGAGTAACTTTGCTTCTCCCCAAATAGTGGGCGGGAGCGATTTTGGGCGAGGAGGGCGTGTTTTGAACTATAGTGGGCGCGAGCGATTTCGGGCGAGGAGAGCATTTTTGAAATAGTGGGCGCGAGCTATTTCGGGCGAGGAGAGTGTGTTTTGCCGACCATGGTTTATGAGTTATTCGGCACATGTCATTTCGGCCGAGGAGAAGGCGCGCTTGGATGAAGTTACAAACCTACCCTTGATGTACAATGGGCCAATTGATGCGTGTCCCACATAGGACGGTAATTTCGCGTTTCCCATTTATTTACTCGGGCGAATTCCACCGAGCAGAGAGGATGTTTAACGGTTCGTTCAAATTTTGGGAGAACGAGCATCCACGTCTACCTTACCAAGTCGATTCGAATCGAATTTTGAAATATTAGCTTGCCACTTCTTTTTTAGATGGAGAGATGATGCTCGGGGGTAATGTGTTTTTACATGCTTGTTGCTAGCAATTTACTATATGACAAATAGTTGACCCACTCAAAAACGCGAATCAAACCCAAAATGAAATATCTCTATTCAATGAACTAGCTCGTTCAGTAGGTCAAAATAGTGAACTAAATCCAAAATTGAACACCTCAATCGAGTAGCATGTTGTACAGTATTATTGTACTCCATGAACATTTTGAAAGTCAAATTAATGAACTTGTTTGATATACACATACATCTGCTCATGTGTGGATTCCAGACAACATGTTCTCCAATTTAAATATTTGAATGCAAGTTTATATCGAAACATGGTTTATATCAGTCTTTGATGCATAAAACGCGACCTCCCCCTCTCCCGGACTCCTGTTCTCTCTCTCTCACTCACTCTCTCGCCGACAATCTTCAATTCTGTCGCACGCATCCGGCACAAAAACCTTGTTGGTCCCTCTCCCTTTCTCTCCATCTCTCTCTCTGTGTGTGTGGGGGGGGAGTCTTTCTAGTTCGCATTCATATATACACCATCTATGAATCTCTCTCGCACACTATGTATGATACTCTAGCTAGTCCAAGCTAGATATCTTGGGTGCACTCATCGTACACACACAAATTCCTTGGCTCTTTGCCTGTAACTCTCTCACGCACCACTATGTCATCTCGGAGCTCTTGTCCCCCTCTCTCAAACTCTCCATCCACCTGGGTCACACATACACATGCATATCTCACTCGCACTCGATAGGCCCATCTAAAACTTTGTCTCTCTCCCTCGTTCTCTCTCCATCTCACACGCACACACACACACAATCTCATGCCCAGCTAGCCAAGTATGATGGTCTCTCACTCAATTGTAGGCACACAAAGTCCCCCTTATATGTATATGACTAGCTAATCTTAGTCTCCATCACAAACGTGTGCATGGTCTATCTCGATTTCTCTCGGGGCATCTTTCTATCATGCACGCACTCCCTCGATCTCCCACCCATATAGTCCCCTCACGATCTCGAGGGGGTCTCTCTATCACAAACACACCCTCTCTCCCTCCCCATGCGTCCATGCCATCCATGTGTTCCTCTCGACCTTTTTTCCTTGTTGGCCAGACCTCTATTGGACATGTGCTACAGGGGTGTCTCTCTCCGTTGCAAACAATCACACACTAGCTATCTTCGTGTATGTCCTTGCCTCGCTTTTCCATCTGGGAGATGCATGCGTGATATCTTCGCATAAGAAACGAAAAAACACACTCCCTCTCTAATTTATCGTTTGTTGTCACTTTCTCTTTCACACACATACTCTTTTTGCACACTTACTCATTCTCCTTCACATGCACTTGATCTGTCTCGACTGAGGCACTCTCCTCCATCCATAGCATATAGATTTATTGAAAATTCAAACATCACAATGTTTGACCATGTACGTGGAGAAAAACAATTACATCTAGTACGACAAACATATACCATTAGATTCACCATGAGATGTAGTTTTGTATGATGTATCTTTGGTATTGTAGATATAAATAACATTTGCGTTAACCTGATCAAAGTTTCCAAAGTTTGACTTCTAAAAAATTTACATGCACTGCATTATCAAGCGGATGGAATATCTCTTTCCCCCTCTCAGCTATCTGACGCACCACTCAGCCTTATCGGGGCTCCTCAATCTTTCTCAAACTTTATTGGTCAGTTTGGTTCGTGACCTGACCCTCATGCCTTGATGGCCGGTACTGCCTGGTGTGGACGTGAGATGTAAAATATTTTTGCCTGGCCAGGCTTGTGTGGTGCTGAAGCATTTGGTTCATGCTTGGGCCAGGCAAAGCGTCAACGTCCCATCAATCAATCCATGCATCAATTATTTAATGCTAATATCCATCCATGTTGTTGTTAGCCTCGTGGCCGCACGACCAGGCACGGCCAGGCGTTCGAAATCGGTCGCTTGGGCCAGGCTACTTGCAGTGTCTGGAGTTCAGCCAGGCTAATTAAAGTGCAAGGGAACCCAGCCCAGGCGGGCTTTCTTTTTCACAGGGTAGCAACCAAACAAGCGTGCATGAAATCCAGCCACAACCCCAGGCCACGCAAAAGATGCTCACGACGCAAGCCAAACTGGCCTTATATCTCCCTGGTTCACACATACACATGCCTCGCCCACGCTATACATATAGACCCATCCAACACTCTCCGCTCTTGTTCTCTCTCCATATGACACGCACCCCCCTAAGTACCATAATCCCTCACTCCATCATAGGCTCTGTTTGGATCCATGGGTCAGAGTTAGTTTGGGTTAGTTTGGAGTCAACTAACCCAAAAAGATCCAAACAGGAGGGTTAGTTTAGGTTAGATGCATCTAACCCATCCAAAAAAACTAACCCATCCAAGAGGTGCTTATTTGGGTTAGTTCTTCTCGGAACCACTAATAAACACTTTTTTCTCTCGCTCTCCCCGCAGCAGATCCCTCCCCACTTCCTCGAAGCTTCTCGTCATATCCCTCCCTCCATCTCGCACCGCCCGTGAAGGTGCCTCACCGTATCCGCGCTCCATCTAACCCTGCCATCCAAACACCTCTTTACTTAGAGTTAGTTCAGGATTAGTTCAGGGTATGAATCTAACTCTAGCCTCTAACTGAATTAGAGCATCCAAACAGGGCCATAGGCGCAAGCACTCCCCCCCCTAAGTATGATTATCTCTTACTAGCCATTAGGAACACATGTATTGTCTCCTTCCATCCATACGTCTATCTCGATATCTCTCGGGGCATCTTATATCGCGCACACACCTTGTCACTTGATCTCCCACCCATGTAGTCCCATCACGATCTCCACGGGATCTCTCTATGACAAACATACACTCTCTCCTCCCCATGTCTGCATTTTCTCCGTACGTCTCTCTCGACCTCTCTCCCTTGTTTGTCAGACCCCTCTTGGCCACGTGCTAGGGGTCTTACTCTCTCGGTTCCAGACAACCACACACTATCTCCTCACCTTGCCTCTGTTGTCAAAGATGCATGTGTGATATGTTTGCATAAGACACACACGCTTTTTCTCTACTTTTATCGTGTGTTGTCCATGTCTCTTTCACACACACACGCGCGCACACGCTTTTTTCACTCTCTCTCTCTATCTATCTATCTATCTATCTCTCTCTTTCTCTCTTTAGGGACTCTGTCACGTCCATAAGCATATGGATGTTTTGAAAAGTCAAACCTCAGAAAAGTTTGACCAGGTATATGTGGAGAAAAACATTTACATCTGGAACGATCATTAGATTCATCACAACATGTACTTAGTTCATACTATCATTTATCTTTGGTATTGTAGATATAAGTAATTTCTTTATAAACTTGGTCAAAGTTTCAAAAGTTTGACTTAAAAAAAATGTTGTAACTACATTATCGAACGGAGGGAGTAGCTCTTTCTCTCTCTCTGCTATCTCTCACGGGCCTCCCCTCTCACTCGAACTCTCTATACCGACGGATTATACGCTCACTGTGTCAGCGTATAGCTCCGTATATTGTTTAGTTGACCGATCAACCAATCCACATGCTGCATTGTCAGCTCGTGTTCTGTATCTTGGTGTGCTGGCCCATGTGGCAGTGAGTGAAAATAAGTAAACTAGAGGCCCATCTGACACGCGGTGAAGTAAACAAAGTTGAAACCACTCGGGGTAGCACCCCACACGCTAGTAAATTGAGGGCGCATTGAGGACAAACTTCTTGCGCGTGAAGGACGCACTCGCGCACAATTCACCAATTCGCGACGGCATGCACAGAAGGACGCAGTTGTGCACACCCAGCACACAACACACACCAGCACACGTGTACACCAGCGTCGCCGCCGGTTTAGATGCACGGCGAGGCAACCAACAAGCAGAGGCATCTCAAGCCAAAACCGCATCCAGCGAGCCTGGACTTCATCAGCAGCCTCACCGATGACATGCTGCTTGTCATCATCGGCCTCCTCCCCACCAAATCTGACGTGCGGACCGCCCTGCTCTCCCAGCGGTGGCACCCCCTCTGGCACTACGTCCCCCTCAACCTCACCGTCGACAGCTGCCTCTACGACGGGGATTGCAAACGCATGGCCGCAGTCTCCAAGATCCTTTCATCACACCCTGGGCCAGCCAGACGCCTTGACATCCACATGTTCAGTACCAACTGCAAGGTCCAACCCAAGTTCGACGAGTGGTTCTTATCCCCCGCCCTAGATCAGCTCGAGGAGCTCAGCTTTGAAGCTGGACGATGTCGCTCTCTGCCGCCGTCCGCGCTCCGCCTCACGCCAACGCTGCGCCACGCCAGCTTCAGCTCCTGCTATCTTCCCCAGATTAATGTCGCGCCCGCCCTTCTTCTCCCTCAACTCAAGCAGCTCGACCTCTTCGACATTGTCATCTCAAAGAAGGCTATGGAGCACCTGCTCTACAGCTGTACTGCGCTCGAGTACCTTCGTCTTGAGCAGATCCACGGGTTCATTAGCCTCCACATTGCCTCGACGAATCTCCGATGGATTTATATGTCTTGCTGGCCCCGCAACAAGACATCAATTGGGAAGAGATCATTCTAGCTGTTCCACGTTATGGTCATTGAGAATGCGCCTTTCCTTGAGAGATTGCTTGTATCAGATCTAGAAGGTCCAACAAAAATCAGGGTCATTGACGCGCCGAAATTGACAGCGTTGGTGTACTCGTCTACCAAATTCTCCGAACTCTTTATTGGATTCGTAATCGTTCAGGTACATCACTCATCTTCTTCTCCGTCTTCTTGAAATTCACATTTTTAAATTTCTTCTTGATGTATTTACGACCGTCTTCCAGAAAATGATTCCCACAAGCTTGACCCAGTCCATGCGCACAGTGAAGATCTTAGCACTAAAATCTATCGGCCCCAATCTAGATCAAGTTGTTGGATTCCTTACATGCTTTCCGTGCACGGAGAAGCTACTCATCGAGGTGAAACTTCTTTCCTATAAGTAAACGGTAATCACAATGTAGCTCAATTTTTTCGTAATTTTCCCAAATTACGATGACAAGTGTAGTTTTCAAAACTGCATCTATGCACTGCACCGAAAGAAATGTTTTTAGTATTTTTTTCACGTGATCACCTTCATCGTTTTTATGTTGTACTACTACTATAGTAGCCTAGGCTTGTCATAGTGGAAAGTAACTTAGACTACTCCAGTAACTCTATGGTTACCCTAAGAGCAAGTACTACCTCCGTCCTGGTTTACTCTTCCAATTTTGTAATATCAAAATTTGACCATAGATTTAACTGACAAAATGTTAATGCATGTCACTAAGAACTATATCGTTGGATTCGTATTTGAACATAATTTCAAATGGTGTAATTTTTAGTGACATGCATTGGCATTTTCTTAGGTAAATCTATGGTCAAAATTTTATACTAAATATGAGGTAGTATTCCCTCCGTCCCAAAATTCTTGTCTTACATTTGTTTAGATACGGATGTATCTAACACTAAAATGTAACTAGATACATCCGTATTTAGACAAATTTAAGACAAGAATTTTGGGATGGAGGGAGTACAAAAGTGGGCTATGTAGGCCAAAACATGTGCCAAATTCACTTGTGATGCATTTGGCATCGATGCCCCTCCATTGCTCACCCGGTGCCCCAATCTGGATCACCTACTTTGCTCCGGTGCCAAATTAACTCATGCAATGAAAAAACACTACGTGGGAGAGAGAGAGAGAGAGAGGATTGAGGCAATAAAAAAACACTTGTTTGGGAGAGTGAGAGGCTGGTGTAGTTGGTTTGATTGATTTGTTTATACATGTGGGTCTGTGTGCACAGCGGTGCCAACTCTCTCACATCGCGAGAGCGGTGCCAAAATCTTTTGATTTGACATCGATGTGTATTATGTGGCATACTTTTGTGAAATATGGCATCGGCCACATAGTGGAAGGCAACAAATGCCCAAGCTCTTCACGTGCTCCTAGTTAAATGAGAGGAAACAGAAAGAGAGAGAGAGAGAGAGAGAGAGAGAGAGAGAGAGAGTGAAAAAATATCACTAGCCAGCCAACCCTATCGTATGAGCGAATGATATTGGTACCTCTTGATGACACGGCAATCTTATGCAGCCAGCTGCTCTAATATGTTCTCTTCTTTTGCAGATAAAAAAAGACCTGAAAGTGAAAAATGTGTTGCACTACAACAATCTCATCGAATGCCTTGATCTCCATCTTACAGAAATTGATTTGATCGACTACCGAGGCAGCACATCTGAGATTAAATTGGCTAGGTTCTTTGTTCTGGAGGCAAGTGTGCTCAAGGTAATGAGGTTTGGCGTTCTCTGGCACAACAATGAATGGCATGCTGATCACCGCAAGCGTCTAAGCCTAAATGACAAAGTCTCCGCAGAAGCTGAATTTGTTTTTGAAACATCAAGTGGCCAGAGACTCGAAAACTTATTTGCCCATTAGTAACTTGTCAGGGTGGTGGATTTTAGTTTGTATGATAATGCTGCATCCACCTAAAGTAACGAAAGTTCTTACGTAAACTTCCTAGTAATTCCCTCTTCCTAGGTGCAGCATTACTCCTAACATTTGTAATATCAGTTTGAAACTTGTAATATTGCCGTGTCCTATTCCTGCGTTTTCAAAATCCTGCGAATAACACAAGTCCTGAGTTGGTGATGATGTTGTGCCTCCCATCTTTCACCAATAGCCGTCAGATCTAGATCTAACGCATACAAACCAAGCTTCTCCATTTTTGCAAAAATATGCCCGTACTTGTTCCCTATTTACAAACAACTCCTTGTCTCTCACAATCAGCCTTATCTCCTCCCCACCACATCTAGAAGGCGGTGGAAAAATCTGGCGTGATGGCCGCTGCCGGAGCCGTCCACCCCCAATCTTGGTGTTCCGTGCAATGCACGGGCATCTACGCACGGGAAATTATGTCAAACAGGGCTAGTTGTAAGCAGGCTAGCTCTACAGCCATGATGATAGTGACTGCAGATGGTGAGGCTGACTATGGTATGCCGAACACGGCGCCTATACTCATGTGTCATCTCCGGCGCAGGGTCTTATCACTTCACTGTGAGGAGCAGCACGTAATAATTTGACCAACGGGTAGTACAGTGCAAGTACTAGTAGCACCACCGTCTGGATTTAGGAGTACTACCACGTCCATCTAGATTTTAGTATTTGACTAGCAATATCTAGTAGTAATGCATGTCACAAAAAATGTACTACTCCCTCTGTAAATAAATACATGGTGTTTTATTCCTATCGGTGAGAGAACTTAATGCTTTTTTGCTAACTACTAATAGGATTACATGCAATGAACTAAACACTGCATGTCATGTTTGGTAGTCTCAAGTCATTGAAAGCATGCACGCCCCACATCTCTCATTGGTTGATATGTCACGAAATAATAAACAAGGAGGGAGTTAATGCAACATGCCTAAGGCTAGCCATAGTGGGGGTAACATAAGTAGTATCATGCACTTGGGACTCGTAAACATGCTTATGTGGCAGTCAATTAAAGAAGAGAGAGATGGTTATAGTAACATAGGTAGATACCGTAACATAATAAATGTAATGCTACTATGTGTCATGCATGGCAATAAATGAGACCACTTATGATACTAATCTATGACACTATGCACTATAAAGATAGTAACATAGACTAGTAACATACGCATGTTACTAGTCTAAGTTACTCTCCACTATGACCAAGCTTAGTGTTTTGGGATTTGGTTTTTGTAATGTGACTTACACAACATTTTTGTTTACATGCATTAACATTTTATTAGTTAAATCAAAGGTCAAAACTTGGCTCAAAATGCAAAGGGGACCAATAAACCAGTAAACTTCAAACTTCTCTTGTTTGGCCCCAACTAGAGGTCCGGTGAGATGACTATATGCACCGGCACGGAGGGGGACGCAACTTTATTGACTTACGGCAACTGCCTTTAGGTGAATGACACGTGGGCCCAGGGGGTGGCTGGCCCACCTACCATACAACCAAAGGCAGGTGCAGTAGAGGGCCGAGGAGTAGTACGAAATCCTACGCACCTACGCACGCTAACCAAGGGCAAGAGTGATCACTCGAGTCGCAAGATCAGTTAACCCATGGAGGCGATGAGCACGAGCATCAGCCGGCTGGGCCAGATGGTCCACGACGCCGGCCTGCGGCCCGGCAACGAGGAACGTCTCTAGGTAGTATTGCTTGAATCCGCCAGGGCGAGGGGCCACTTGGACGACAGCTTCGTCTCCTTGTTCGACGAGGTCCTCGTCGGTTTCCTCGACAAGTTCACCATCGTCAAGAAGCTCGCGGACGACTTTGACATAAGCCACCAGCCGGCGCACCCAGGCTCTGTGATGCCCGCCACCCTCAACGGCCACTATGGTGACAACCTCTTCGACGCACTGTGGCCCTGCGACTGCCCGCCGTCGCGCCAGAGAAGGTCCACCTCGAGGTCGCGCTCGCCGCACAGCGCCTGGCGCAGCAAGACACCATCGACACAATCACCCACGTCTACGCGGAAATCGTCCACAAGGACTACTACATGCAAGAGGAGGACGATAGGACGCTGGCCTTCTTGGACCGCAGGGTAACCTTGGACGGCACTATTCAGAAGCACGTTGAGCTCGCCGCCAACGCCGCTGCTCCTCACACGTCGGTTGGTGACCCGGCGCACTAGGGCATGAGGATGTCGTTGATGAATCCGTATGTATTTTTATCTTTTCGTCAAATCCATGTAGTAGTATATGATACTACAGTAATTATCTTACCTTTCGCATCAACTTCATAATTTTCGTACGATCTCCATGCATGAACGGCGCCAGAACCAAACTTCTCATTACTCTAGGCAAAATTGTTATTTTCTATCTATCGATCGCGCCATGGAGCAGAACCAAATTTTACAAGTTACGAGTTCAAAAGGAAAAGCCTGCCATGTTCGCGTCGCACCCCCACACGGTTGGTCCGGCACGCTGCTCAAGCGGTAATGCCTGCGGTGTTGCATTTTCACTTACAAGTGGGACCGCAGTTGAGCAAACCGACTATCGGCAAACCCCCACCCCGCCCACCGCGCGATGGCTGAGAAAACAGGAGGGAGAAGAGATGGATGTAGCACGGACTCCAAGAAAATTGGTGTCAGATGGGACTCATGTTGGTGGTGTGTGCCGTACTGCTAGACGTGAATGCTAGTTATGGCCCATGCCAGCCCACTATATCGAGCCTATATCGTGGTACGTAGAACAAATTTCCTGCAGTCCGTGCTCAGCCCTCCTCTATCTCTCTTCTCAGCCAGCCAGCGGACGCGCGGAGCCCATCGTCTGTTTGCTCACATGCGGTCCCACATGTCAGTGGAAACGCCAGCGGACCCACTGAACCTGCACATCTTTCACCTTGACGTGCTGGTGATGAAAAACAAATCCAAGAAAGATCTTCAATGGCCGCTTTTGGAGTTACTCAAGAGTAGTAAGATTCTATTTACAGTTTAACCCAAGATGCACATCTCGTGGCTTCAACTACCACTCTATTTTCTTTCATGACACGTCTTGGATGCTGGATGTCCCACGTGTCAGCAAAAGGAGGAAGAACCCGACCAAATCTTTGGTTGTGCTCTCGGATTAGACTAGTTGTGCTAACTTAAATTTTTTATTGTGTACTCCCTCCGTTCCAAAATACTTGACTTCCATTTGTCCAAAAATGGATGTACCTATATACTAAAACATGTCTAGATACATATATATTTTGAAAAATAGAAGGCATGTATTGTGCAACGGAGGGAGTAGAATGGATGCAAGTTTTTGTATTGGGAAGAAGAGTACATCCATATATTGATAGAGCGCAATTTAGTAGATGTTCTATCACTTTTAGCTAGCACAGAGGTTATAGATGAGATTAGTGCACTTGTTGATACTCCTACTTGGTATGCGTGTTGCTGCTTAGACGCAGAGAAAAACAGATCGGCGGGGGTACTAGAATAGAGGCTAGACATAGACTAGATGTGAGGAAGCAACGTCTACTTCTTTACACTCGAAGAAGAAAGAAGCATGCAAGATCGAGCCTCCACAGATCAACAATGAATGCATCGAGAAGGCACTAATCCAACTTACAGGAGTAGTAAAATGTATTCTTGTGGTTCTTGTTTTCTTTGGTCTTGCTTTTCTAGTCAAAATTATTGTTGAAGTTCATGCAAAACGGAGGTCCGTTTGGGGTCGTGCGTTGCAGTCGGCCTTACAAGTGGGACCGCAGTTAAGGAAACCGACTATCGGCAAACCCCCACCTCGCCCGTCGCGCGATGGCTGAGTTAGAGATACAATGAGGTTGAAGAGATTGCTCTAGCACGGACTCCAAGAAATATGGTGTCAGATGGAAGTCGTGCTAGTGGCGTGTGCCGTACTCCTGGACGTGAAAGCTTGTTCTGGCCCATGCCACCCTACTACTCCTACTACTTACTATATAGTACTACTAGTATCGAGGATTCGAGGTGCTGGTTACGTAGTACAATATGGCTACAATAAAAACACCCGCACAACACGCGAAGCATGTGAAGCTAGTACAAATAGTGTACTACTATTGTTGATTGGTCTCATCCGATAACCTGTTGCAATGCACGTACAATTATGTATTCGGAAAATATTTTTTGCCTCATCGCACCACTCACTCACAGAGGCGACTCGAAAGCCATTCATAAATTTAGTAAGTTTATCACAGGCATATCATTTTATTACATACAACAGGTCATCAACCAACATCGACAATGAGGATACATTATAAATACTAAAGTTTTCACCACACAACAAATAACAAGCAATGAAATGAACTTCAACTCAACCATTCCTCGGCGTTGGAAACGCTTGCTTTGAACCACAAGTGATTCTCTGGGACGGGCCATCCATTGTCGATCTGGAGACCAACACAGGACTGATCATCCAGGCTGAAGCGGCCTACTATATTAGTACCAGGGTAGGGAACCACCCAAATGTCCGAGGTATAGACACAGTTGCTTCTCATAAATGGTAGTAACGTTGTGTCAACAGCAGTTGGATCGCCTTTCACCATCATTCGATAGTTTTGTCAAAGGAAGAGCGGGTTTTCTCCAAGACTATCAATTTTGTACTAGGGAGAAGGAGTTGGCGCTAGCACACTAGTATCCATCCCGAATACCATGCAACGGGTGTTGGAATAGGTCCGGAGAGTGCGACCATGGGAGACTACACCTGTTTCCTGAGCAGTAACATCATCAGTGGGCTGTATACACACAAGAAGAGGTGATCCAACAGAATTAGTTGCCAGGCGCCAAATAGTATATGGGCGCTGCTCGTCCTCATGCTCGTGATCATCACCATCGTCATCTCCCCCTTGGTTATAAAAATCTTCAAGTATAGGTGGTGGAATGTTCGCAGGACCTTGGAAACACAAGAAGAAGGTTAATTAGTAAAGGGAAACTTGCTAACCCGCATGCATGTGGAAGAAACAATTATAATTACGGTGGAAGACAAACGTACAGAAACAACGATTCCATGCAAAAACAGTGCCACAAGTGGTGGCAGCAAACACAAGGCCCTCGTATTCAATTGCATCACAGTACTCATCCGTGTACAAAAATTGATTTTTGAGCAATATCCATCGAGTCAAACCAGCAAGGACGGCAACAAGCTTGTCGAAGATATCAACAACTTCATAGTTGTTGTAATTCCAAGAGCGGCTGGGAACTCGAGAAATTGCTATCTTCCGTAGAAGACAGTCACCATGATTGTATTTGAACGTGCGTACAATATCGGTGTGCTCAACCTCTAGGCAGTCTGCTGATATTTTTGGAAGTGGAACCCGGTCATGAGTGTACACATTCACAAGTTCCCACTCGCAGTTGGACCCAATGTAAACAACCCAATCTCCATTTGTGCCTGCCCAAGCCTTGCCCTCGAGCGATGGCATCTTAACATCATATGTATCATTATCAAGCGACATCAACTTGCACAGGGCGAGGCCTCCGTCGTGATGGCGCCAGTCATCAGGGTCACGGCGAAGAAGATAGGGGAGATCAAACCGCTCCTTGACTCTTGTGTTCCTTGTAATGATGTCATTAGTTGAGTCAATAATGGGCTTGAACGAACCTGCCATGCTAGCCGAGGTGATGACGTCGCACCGATCAATGAGTTCCTCCACCATGTCATCTTTCAGATCGGGGCAAGAATAACGGGGTCGTTTCCGTCCTGTTTCCTCCATGGAGAAGACGATCCAACAATGGCAGAAGAAAGTGTGAAAGGCTGAAGGAAAATGGAGGAGGGAGAGGAAGAGCGTGCGACAGCAGTTCCAAATCGAGAGGGAAAGGCGAAGAGTCGGTGGACGGTTGCCAGTTTGCGACGGTTCACGAAGGGGCGCCCCAGCCTACACGTCAGTTCGGAAATACTCCTACTACTCGCCGTCGTCTCACTGATATGTTGGAACGGGACCACATGTCAACGAAACATGGTGTTTAATTTCTCGTGCAAAATGCGATCTGGCCGCGTTGGCCCGAGGTGCCGCATTAGTTATCGACCTTTATTTTTTTAATGGCATGCCGTTCAGTTTTGAAGCATGACTAACTGGTACTGTACGCAGAGAAAATATAAACTACTCTACCACTACTCCACCTCCAGTACTAGTAGTATAAAAAAGATATATATGCTGGAGCTTCAGCGCTTTCTTACCAAGGGCTGCCCACTTGCTTCTCACACTACCACCCTCTCTCCAGATCTAAAAAAGACGGCCCCTCTCTCCCTCCTCAACGGTGGTCACAGATCCACCGGGGAAGAAAAGGACGTGCAGCGTTGACGCACTCGTCATCGGCGAGCGAGGTCACACACTGACGATAAGGCCATCCTCTCAGACCTAGCGCCCGCACTGGATGGCCTCCGTCCCCAAGCTCGCTGCCGTAGTGTGTGCGGAGGACGACGACCACGAGCGAAGCCACTTCCCACCGACCCTCAGGTATGCTACCTCTTTTTGAACCATACCCTTGTTCTATTGCCCCATCTGGCACGTCGTTGCATGTGGATCTTTTTCCACTCCACCACCTTACCAATTTGCTATCCTCTGCTCTGCTCGCCACGCAGACAAAAACCATAATTTGCACTATTAAAGGAAACCCTACTTCATGCAGACTAATCCATGTATGGGTTGAATAAGGAAAGGAAGGGAGATTGTACTGCCCAAGAGAGTAGGCATTGAACCCGCATCTAGGTTGAAAAGGGGAAAATCAGTAGCTAAGGAACGATTCTCATGTCTCTGGGTTGAAGAAGGGTAGAAAGGCATGACAACGCAATAGGGAGTGACCAGGTCGATCGGTTTGTTGTCCTCACATAGGAAAAAGGTGGCTAAAGAGAACAAAAATGGGACGTAATCCACATATGCTGCCTGGATATTTGTTGCTCTGGGCAACCATACCTCCCTCACCACTCTGCGTCCGTGGAGGTACATCGTACTAGTGCGCCCACTGTCCGAATGGGCCTCCCATGCTCTTATTGCCACTTTTTTGCTGTTAGTATAACGCTAGCAGTTAACTCAAGCAATGCTACTGCTAAAGTGAAGCCACATTTAACTAATGCCGCTCTCAGTCTAATGCCACCGATAAATTTAAGCAATGCCATTTAATGTCACTGGATTATTTCAGGGTTAGCTGTTGATTGTGGATGTATTGTTACCTTTACATTTTGTCTAATGCCACTAGTATACCAATGCTGAAACTTGTTACCTTTACATTTTGTATTGTTAATTCTTAATGAAACCTTCCATTGCTAGAGTTTATTGAAATCTATTCAGTAAAACCATTATATTGTACCCTGTAATAAACTAACTACTCTACTGTTGCACTAGCCACTGGATTAGTGTATATTTGTAGTATTCAAATGGTGTAGAGTTCACTCAAACTATCCCGGTAAAGCTAGTCACACCTTTGTTAAAATTAATGTTCATTATGTTATCGGAGGAGGTCTGTATGTTTGTCTCTAATGCCTGTCGACTACATACCTAACATCATGATGTAATGTTAAGTCATTTCCTTTTGTATAGTGTCACTGAATTGTCAAGGCAGTGATGGCATTTTATTTTAGTAGAACTGCACAAAATTTGCTTAAAAGAAGAGGAAAGGTCAGGAATGGCTCAGTTTTTTAGGAAAAAACTATGTATGCCTTCCTGACATCAGTCGTTGTTGCTTTATTTATTCCTTCAAACAGGTTGTTAGAAACAGTCTTGCTACCTTTTCCCATTAAGAAATTGGAATGCTTATATTTGTGAGTCTATGCTTCAACTAGTGCCACTTTTATAGTAATCACACTTTCAATATCTATGCAAACAAGGATGCTCGATTTTAGTGGAGCTGCACAAAAAGTCCAACTGGTTCAACATTAGGAGCATGTTTTTTTCCAAACCTTTATATCCAATTGGTGGCACTATGAGCTGTTCATTATGAAGGTACATGGTTTGCTACTATCTTGCTACTCTTTTTGTACTGTCATTAGATAGTAATACTAGTCGTTTGCTAGCTGCTTGATATGTTTACTAGTTGCTTGATATTTGTGCAGACAGAGATGTCCGCCCGTTGCTATTTGGCAAACAAACAAAGTGTCCGCAATTTTGGTTGAACTGCACAAGAGAATAGTATAGTCACTGCATGCAGTGCCATTTGAAAATAGACACAAAGATTGGATAGTCACTTCATGGACTGCAGAAAAGTAGTACTGTACTATTTACTGGCCAACAGTTGGTGCTTCATTGCTTTGGTCTGATTATACAATGGGCATCATTTTGCCTAAGTTAAAGTTTGTATTCCGAAAATAGTCTTGTGGTGTGATCGAGAGAAGACCAAATCATATTGCAGTGGATGTTCCTCCATCATGTGTGGTTCATTCTCATGGTTCCAGCTGTTAGTGAAACCACTTACGTTTGCAAGAGGAATTGTAGACTTCACAAACAAATTTGTCTTTAAGTCTGTACTGAATGTTGGCCAATATAAGCATCCATGTTAGTAGGAAGAACAGATGTTTTTTCTAGATCTTTGCTTTTGGAGCTACATATTTGTATATGATCTGTGAATCATTGAGATGCATTAACATGTTGATCTTATGTATGGGAATCGTACTAGTTAGTTTTAGTTGCGACGCAAGATCCGATGTGGCTGATCTTTGCTTTTGGAGCTACATATTTGTATATGATCTGTGAATCATTGAGATGCATTAACAGTTACTTATTTTTGTTTGCTCAGTGTTTACAAGTTACTGATCGATCACTAGCTAGCCTACAAATGCGCTCCTGGCAGTTTTATTTGCGACACAAGATGCGAAGTGGCAATTTTTTGAATAAAAATGCCTACCTCTGAAGAAACTGACAAGCTACACTATCGATCCTACACGGATAAAAATGCCTACCTCTGAAGAAACTGACAAGCTACACTATCGATCCTACACGGATAAATAGAGGATCACGCATGTACTACCTCCTTTCCGGTTTGTAGGGCTCAATTCAAGAAACGACCTACTCGATCCTACACGAATAAATAGCGGATCACGCACGTACTAGTACCTCCTTTCCGGTTTGCAGGGCTTAATTCAAACCTCTCACCAACCAAGGTACTCCCTCCGTCCGGGTTTATTAGTCCCGTGAGCAAAGCAACAAGACCAAGGCATGGCAATAATTAACGGCATGCAAAAGTTTAAGCCTAATTAATTCCAGCGATTTAAGTGGCTACATGCATGCCCTCGGCTGCGACTCGTTGCATGCTGCTTCGCGTACTGCCTGTGAGCGATTCTGAGTGCCTGCATGCAGTCGGCCGTAATTAAGGCAGCTAACTGATGCGAAAAAAGATACGCTTTAATTGTTGTGGGCTTTTTAAATCCGTGGAATCATTATTGACAAGGAGGGAGATGATTCGAGTGCACTTGTTTGACCGCCATACCGGCGTGCGACCTAGACGGGACGGGATGGCACAGTCATAATTTTAGTTTCCCTAGTTTTCCATGGCTAGCTGGCGCGCTAAGCCATTATGCATTGAATTCCAATGACCGTCACGCTGCCTTCCCCCTATAAGTATTGTTTCCCGGCCTTCTCCGGTGCCACCCTGACCCAACTCGACATATCCTCATAAGCCCCCACCCGACGTCGCTCGCCACGTCCGCCATGCCCCCGCCCGTCCGCGGTAGGCGACGCCGGAGGCGGTCACCGCCGGAACTAGTGTTCGGTTTTTCACCGGAAGGCAAACGGAGGGAGGAGGCATTCTATCTGTCTTTAGATGGCAATGCGTAGATCGAGGAGTTGCTGGAGCACGACCACATGGCGGAGGAGCAGGAGTTGTTGGAGCGCGACCGCCTGGCGGAGGAGCAGCGTATCGCCGATTTGCGCCGCCAGCAGGACATGGAGCAGCAGCGCACCGATGCTCTGAGTCGCGAGAAGAGCGCCCGCAACTAGGCCGACTATGTGGAGGCCGGCGCCCGGCAAATAGCCCTGGAGGCTGTTAGGCACGCACGCGTTCGTGACGCCGATTTTTACTACCAGCTCGTCAAGTGGGTTTCCCACTTGGAAGCCGAAGATTCGGTGGACCACGCCGGCATGGAAAGGGCCAACGCGTGTGAGCAACATGCCCTATCGCACCTCTGGCAAGTCCGAGGCAAGGAGCAGGATGCCGGTGCCGGCGTTTAGCGTGTACCACAGATGGTGGCCAGCATCGTCTAGTTAGCTAAGAGTAAGTTAGTACTTGTCTAGTGGGAGTAGATAGTTAACTTGGCTATGATGGTTGTCAACGTGGAAGTTCAGTACTCTATATGTGGATCAGACCTGTTACTTTGCTCTGAATGTTGAACTTTCCGTTTGAACGTATGGAATGGGCTATTATTTTTTTAAATGGGTTGTATTTGTCCTCCACGGGTTTAGAGGCTGACTTGTGGGCCTCCAAGTTGACGCGTACACAATCAGGAGATGATTGTACGTGGAGAGGATGACAGCAGGGACCCGCCAAGGTCATGGCAGTACGCAAGCAAGTGCCTCCTTATTTCAAGCCAATAAAAAAATGGCTCCTCCTAGTGGATTTCTGACATATGGGTCCCATGCCATTGTCAACGTAGTCAATAAACGAGAGAATTGCACAACGAGCGGCTGACACCAGGGACCCAGCAGCTCGCCCATTTATTTTTGTTTTGTGTTAATTTGATAAATGCCTCCGAGAAATGCCACTGCAATTTCCAAACTTTGAAAAATGCCATTTCATGCCATTTCTAGTGGCATTTTTCGAAGTCTGGAGTGGCGTTTTTCAAAGTTTGCAAACTGCAGTGGCGTTTTTCAAAGTTTGCAAAAATTGCAGTGGCATTTTTCAAAGTTTGGAAATTGCAGTGGCATTTTTTTGAATCGCCATAATAGGAGTGGCATTTATCTAATTTGTTTTTGAGACGGAAGCAGGGTGTCAACTGGGCTGTAAGGGACACTCTGGCCTGTCTAGACAACCTTTTCTTTTATGTTTACCACAGACCAGCCCAGTAGTTTTTTTTTCTTTCTGAAAATGGCTAGCCCAGTTTTTTTTTGTGATTTGTCAAGTAAGTCGCTTTATCAGGCCTGTTGGGCTGCAAATCTTTCAAGACGAGGAGAGCTTCATTCCGCTGGCCGAGAAAATGGCCTATCAGTAATGAGAAATGGGTTGTACATTTTTAAAACACATCAAACCGGCAATTCGTTTCAAATATCTTTTTTTCATTTCGAGATTTTAAATTGCATTGATTTTTATGCATGGACAATTTATTGGATTTTATATTGATATACATTTATTTTTAAAATCAGTCTGAATGTGACTCGAAATTTCGGGATTAAAAACAGTTCAGCATGCTCCGACATATGCAAAATTCCATATATTTTTTAACCATGGCCACAATATGGGCTGTAATGCTAACAAAAAGAATATGGGCTCCAAAAAAACCCGTAAGAACTAGCAAATGGGCTGTAAACTATTTGAAATAATGGCAGATGGGATGTATGCTATTTTCCGCAGATTTGAGGCTTTCCACAGATGGCCTGTATACTGTTGGATGTCCAATCAACGGCCGTCGTGCTTCTTCAATCTCTGCTCTTCCTGCTGCAGCTGCTCAAACCAACGCTGGCGGGACTGCCTGCTCCCTCCTCCACGCGGCCGGCTGTGCTGCCGCGCAGGCCTCACCGCCCCACCGTACTCCCATCGTGGGCCTAGCCATCCCTCTATTCACCCACAGTCCCACACCTGCTGTTATTCTCCGGCGACGGCAGACGAACCAGTAAACCCTCGTACAGTCGTACTCCCCTCCGCGTGGGAAACAACTGCCGAGTCTTCCCTGCCTCCGTGTTGTTCCCTTCCCAGGCCTCGCCGTCGTCCACCGCCCTGGTGCTCTCGGCGTGGCGTGGTAAATGTGGTCAACGACCGACATGCATCTGAAATGGACTGTATGTGGAGAGGCTGACAGCTGGGTCCACGTCCGCACGCAAGGAAATGCCTCCTTATTACGCGCAAAATAATGATTCCTCCACCTGACATCTGGGACCCACCGAAAGGGCCTCTGTATTTCGCGGAAAAAACGTTACCGCCGCTGACAGCTCGGACCCACCAGCTATATCTTCGCACGCAAGGAAGTGCCTCCTTATTACGCCCAAAAAAAATACTCCCCGTACGATGTCCACTAAGTTTACGGGGCCTACTAAGTTGACAGGGACGAAGGGCTTTGTCAACTTATTCAATATGCACGATTCTAGCTCGACTGACCGTACGATGTCCATCCAACGGCCGTAGTGCTTCTTCAACCTCTAGTCTTCTTGCTCCAGCCGCCCAAAGCAGCGCCGGTCGTGCCGCCTGCTCCTTCCTCCCGTGGCCGGCTGTGCTGCCGCGGAGGCCTCACCGCCTCCATACTACTCCAACCGCTGGCCAGGCCATCCCTCCACTCCACTCACCCACACCCCCTGTTATTCTGCGGCGACGGCAGCGCAACCGAACCAGTGAACCCTCATACTCCTCTTCGCGTGGGCATCCACTGCCGCATCTTCCTCGGCTCCGTGCCGTTCCCTTCCTAGGCCTCGCCGTCGTCCACCGCCGTGGTGCTCTCGGCACGGCATGGTCAATGTGGTCAACGACCGAATTCCATCAGAAGAATAATGTACGTGAAGAGGCTGACAGCTGGGTCCACGGCAGCCGCAAGGAAGTGCCTCCTTATTACGCGGAAAATAATTATTCCTCCACTTGGCAACAGGGACCCACCGGATGGGCCACCAGTATTTCGCGAAAAAACGTTTGCCCCTGACTGCTGGGACCCACCCGACGGGCCACCGTATTTTGCGAAAAAAACATTCCCCCTGTTGTCAGCTCGGACCCACCGGAAGTGCCTCCTTATTATGGACAAAAATTGAATACCCCCTGCTAGCTGGGACCCATCTTTGTGGGAGGCTGACTTGTGGGCCTACTAAGTTGACGGGGACGGAGGGCTTTGTCAACTTAGTCAATATAAATGATTCTAGCTCCAGTGACCGTACGATGTCCATCCAACGGCCGTAGTGCTTCTTCAACCTCTGGTCTTCTTGCTCCGGCCGCCCAAAGCAGTGCTGGTCGTGCCGCATGCTCCTGCTTCCCATGGCCGGATGTGCTGCCGTGGAGGCCTCACCGACCCCTACTATTCCCACCGCTGGCCAGGCCCTGCGGCGACGGAAGCCTCACACCGCAGCCGAACTAGTGAACCCTCGTACTCCTCTCCGCGCGAGCTTCCACTGTCCCGTCTTCCCCGGCTCCGCGTCGTCCCCTTCCTAGGCCTTGTCATCGTCCACCGTCGTGGTGCTCTCCGCGCGGCGTGGTCAACGTGGTCAAGGAACGACTTCCATCTCGTGGTAGATCAACTCTTGTAACACTTATATCATCAAGATTAATCAAGCAGGAAGTGGGGTATTACCTCCATCGAGAGGGCCCGAACCTGGGTAAAACATCTTGTCACCAGTCTCCTATTACCATTAGCCTTAGATGCACAGTTCCGGACCCCCTACCCGAGATCCGCCGGTTTTGACACCGACACAAATCAATACACACAATAGCCCAAACGGCGGGGTTATGTCCAAGAATATGCATTTTCATCTTATGCTTCCAACTAGCAAAATTAGTACCATCAAAGTAAGGACCTCTACAGTGGTAATTTCCCTCGCTAGACGCCATACTCTCCTAGGTTGTGAAACCAAGGCTATGAGCTATGGAAATCAAGGCAAATGGAGACCGAAGCTCTGATAGCACTTGTAGAATCGAAAGTATATTAGAGGGGGTGATTAGACTACTTGACCAAATAAAAATCTGGCCTTTTCCCAATTTTAAGTCATGGCAGATTTTAGCAACTTAGCACAGGTCAAGCAATCAACCTACACATGCAATTCTAAGAGTGTGGCAGCGGAATGTAAAACATTGCATATGAAGGTAAAAGGGAAGGGTTTGGAAAGGGCAAATGCAATGTAGACACGGAGATTTTTGGCGTGGTTCCGATAGGTGGTGCTATCGTACATCCACGTTGATGGAGACTTCAACCCACGAAGGGTAATGGTTGGGCGAGTCCACGAAGCACTCCAACCACAAAGGGTCCACGAAGAAGCAACCTTGTCTATCTCACCATGGACATCGCCCACGAAGGACTTGCCTCACTCGGGTAGATCTTCATGAAGTAGGCGATCTCCTTGCCCTTACAAACTCATTGGTTCAACTCCACAATCTTGACGGAGGCTCCCAAGTGACACCTAACCAATCTAGGAGACACCACTCTCCAAAAGGTAATAGATGGTGTGTTGATGATGAACTCATTGATCCTGTGCTTCAAATGATAGTCTCCCCAACACTCAACTCTCTCTCACAGATTTGGCTATGGTGGAAAGATGATTTGAGTGGAAATCAACTTGGGGAAGGCTAGAGATCAAGATTCTTGTGGTTGGATTGGAATGTCTTGGTCTCAACACATGAGTAGGTGGTTCTCTCTCAGAAAATGAGTAGTGGAAGTGTAGGCACATTCTGATGGCTCTCTCTCAAATGGAGAAGGGGGTGGAGGGGTATATATAGCCTCCACACAAAATCTAATTGTTACACACATTTTACCAAACTCGGTCAGACCGAATAGGAAAACTCGATGAGATCGATCTAGTTCAAAATGTGAAGATTAGGATTTTTGGTGGCACCGACGAGATCACCGCGGTGGCACCAATGTGTGCTAGGGTTAGGGCAAAACCTCATCTCAGTGAGACCGATCGCATGAACTTAGTGAGACCAATTTCAGCAATGAGCAAACAGAGAGTTGGTCAAGCAAACTCGATGGGACCGATCGCTCATTTCGGTGAGACCGAAATGTTACGGAAACGAAACAGAGAGTTTGCATTGCAAACTCGGTGGGACCGATCGCTCATCTCGGTAAGACTGAAACATTACGAAGGGAAACAGAGAGTATGCAATCCCATCTCGGTGAGACCAAAATCCCTATCGGTGAGACCGAACTGGTTAGAGTTTCTGGCAGTGGCTATGTCAAGTGAACTCGGTGGCGCCGGATGAATCAAATCGGTGGGGCCAAGTTTGACTTTAGGTTTAGGACAAATTTGGATTTGAGAAAGTGGTTGAGGGCTTTGGAGCATATCACTAAGAATTTTGAGCAAGCAAGCCATTAAGCAACACCTCATCCCCTTTTAATAGTAGGCTTTTCCCATGGACTCAATGTGCTCTTGGATCACTAAAATGAAAATGAAGAGTCTTGAGCTTTTGCCAATATGTGTCCTTAGCATTTTGAGGGGTCCACATCTCTAGTCCATGCCATGCCAATCATTGAACTTCCTGAAACATTTAACTTGAATGGATATTAGTTCAATGAGCTACATGTTGTTATGAATTACCAAAACCACCAGGGATTTAGTTGTACTTTTAGCAATTCTGTCTCCCGCATGATATCCTCCATAAGCTTCGGAGTGACATTTCCGTAGGATTTGCCCCTGTTCATGCTTAGGTACACAATGTCTAATAATACCATCTACTCATTCTTTATAAAGATGTGGGTCATCCCAAGAGTAATGTCTTAAATCATAGAAGATTTTTTACTTTTGTTGGTATGTGAAGCTGGGTGGGATGTATTTAGCAACAATATAATTAGCATAGTCAGCATACCAAGGTGTACTATTCGAAACATTTATTGCAGCTAATTGCTCATTAGGAAAACTATCATTAATAGGTTGTGGGTCATCAAGAACATTTTCAAGCATAGACAAGTTATCAGCAACGGGGTTCTCCGCTCCTTTTCTACCAGTGATATGCAAATCAAATTCTTGTAGCAAGAGAACCCACCTAATGAGTCTAGGTTTAGCATCTTTCTTTTCCATAAGGTATTTTATAGCAGCATGATCAGTGTAAACAATTACTTTTGAATCAAAAATGTAGGATCTAAATTTATGACAAGCAAACACAACTGCTAAAAATTCTTTTTCAGTAGTAGCATAATTTCGTTGGGCACTGTCTAGAGTTTTACTATCATAATGAATAACATTCAGTTTCTTATCAACTCTTTGTCCTAGAATAGCACTAACATCATAATCACTAGCATCACACATAATTTCAAAAGGCAAGTTCCAATCAGGTGGTTGAACAACAGGTGCAGAAATTAAGGCTTTCTTGAGTGTTTTGAAGGCTTCCAAACAATCATCATCAAAAACAAAAGGAATATCCTTTTCAAAAGATTTGTAAGAGGCCTAGAAATTTTAGAAAAGTCTTTGATAAATCTCCTATAGAAACCAGCATGACCAAGGAAACTACGAATACCTTTGATATCTTTAGGACATGGAATTTTCTCAATTGCAGCAACCTTAGCTTTGTCCACCTCAATACCTCTTTCAGAAATTTTATGGCCCAAAACAATACCTTTGTTAACCATAAATTTTCACTTCTCCCAAGTCAAGACAAGATTCGTTTTCTCACATCTCTGCAAAACTCGATCGGGATTGCTTAAACAATCATCAAAAGAGTTCCCATAAACAGAAAAGCCATCCATGAAAACCTCAACAATCTTTTCACAAAAGTCAGAGAATATAGCAGTCATACATCTTTGAAAGGTAGCAGGTGCATTGCAGAAACCAAAAGGCATACGTCTATAAGCATAAGTTCCAAAAGGACAAGCAAAAGTGGTCTTTTCTTGATCAAGTTGAGAAACGGGTATTTGTGAAAAACCAGAATATCCATCAAAGAAGAAAAAATGTGTGTGCTTAGATACTCTTTCTAGCATTTGATCAATAAAAGGTAGAGGGTAATGATCTTTTCTAGTTGCTTTGTTTAATTTTTTAAAATCTATTACCATTCTATAGCCTGTAACAATTCTTTGTGGAATAAGTTCATTCTTATCATTAGGAACAACAATAATACCTCCCTTCTTAGGGAAACAATGGACAGGACTTACCCATCTACTATCAGCTATAGGATAGATTATACCTGCTTCCAGAAGTTCTAATATTTCCGTCCTTAGCACTTCTTTCATCTTCGGATTCAACCAACGTTGGTGATCAACAACGGGTTTAGCATCAGGTTCCATATTAATCTTGTGCTGACATAGAGTGGGACTAATGTCCTTAAGATCATCAAGAGTATATCCAATAGCATATCGATGCTTCCTTAGAACTTTCAATAATATTTCTTCTTCATGTTCTGAAAGGTTAGCACTAATAATAACAAGATATATCTTCTTCTCATCAAGATAAGCATATTTCAAAGTGTCTGGCAATTGTTTTAATTCAAACACATGATCACCTTTAGGTGGAGGAGGACCTCCTAGAGTTTCAATAGGCAAATTGTGTTTAAGCAGAGGTTGTCGTTCAAACAAGATTCTATCTATTTCATTTATTTCGTGCATATGCAAATCATTTTCATGGTCTAGCAGATATTGTTTTAAAGGATCAGTAGGAGGCACAACAATAGAAGCAAGACCAATTATTTCATCCTTACTAGGCAATTCTTTCTTATGAGCTTTCTACTGAAGTTGGAAAAATTAAACTAATGAGACTCATCATCAAAACTAACACCGACAATTTGTTTCTCACAATCTATTTTAGCATTAACGGTGTTCAAGAAAGGTCTACCAAAGATAATGGGACAAAAGTCATCATGTGGGGAACCAAGAACAAGAAAATCAGTAGGGTATTTTATTTTCCCACACAACACTTCAACATCTCTAACAATCCCAAGTGGTGTGATGGTGTCTCTATTAGCAAGTTTAATAGTAACATCAATGTCTTCTATCTTAGCGGGTGCTATGTCATTCGTAATTTCTTGATAAAAGTAAAAGGAATAGCACTCATGCTAGCACCTATGTCACAAAAACCATGATAACAGTGATCTCCTATCTTAACTGAGACAACAAGCATGCAAACAATAGGTCTATGTTTATCTTTTTCATCGGGTTTGGTAATTCTAGCAGCTTCACTGCAGAAGTAAATAACTTGCCCATCTATGTTTTCAACCAGGAGATTCTTAACCATAGCAACACTAGGTTCTACCTTGATTTGTTCAGCTGGTTTAGGTGTTTTAATATAACTTTTGTTGACCACAGTTGAAACTTTAGCATGTTCCTTCATCCTAACAGGGAAAGGTGGTTTCTCGATGTAAGCAGTAGGAACAACTGGATCAACATTGTAAATGATAGTTTCTTCTTTAGCAACTATTGGTTCTTAAATTTCTTCTTTAATAGGTGGGTGATATCTAAACCACTTCTCTTTAGGGAGATCAACATGAGTAGCAAAAGATTCACAAAAAGAGGCTACTCTCTCAGAGTCTAGTCCATATTTAGTGCTAAACTTTTGAGAAGCATCGGTATTCATAAAAGATTTAACACAATCAAACTCAAGCTTAATATCTGACTCTTTGCCTTCGTTGAGTTCCCAATCTTCAGAGTTGCGTTTAATTCTTTCGAAAAGATCCCATCGGAATTCAATAGTCTTCTTCATAAAGGAACCAGTACAAGAAGTATCGAGCATGGATCTATCATTATGAGAGAGCCGAGCATAAAAATTCTGGATAATAATTTCTCTTGAGAGCTCATGATTGGGGCATGAATATAACATTGACTTAAGCCTCCCCCAAGCTAGAGCGATACTTTCTCTGTCACGAGGCCAAAAGTTATATACTCCCTCTGTCCCAAAATTCTTGTCTTAGATTTATCTAGATGCGGATGTATCTAACACTAAAATGTGAATAGATACATCCATATATAGACAAATCTAAGACAAGAATTTTGGGACGGAGGAAGTATATAATTACGATCACGATGAACTAGATGCATAGGATAATTTTTTTGATGGAATTCCAATTTCAACCGATTCCAATTCCAAGATCCAATATCATCGCATAGCCTATACCATGCCAATGTTTTTCCCTTCAAAGATAAAGGGAAAAAAATCTTCTTAGCTTCATCTCCGGGTAAACCTGCAAGCTTAAATAATCCACATATTTCATCCACATATATCAGGTGCATATCAGGATGTTCGGTCCATCTCCTGCATAAGGATTAGCTAGGAGTTATTCTGTCATGCCCAAAGGAATTTCATATTCAATATTTTCAGTAGGTGCAGTGGGTTGGGGAGTAACTAATTGTGGTTCCGGTCGAGGTGAAGATACCCCAAACAAACCCCTCAAAGGATTGTTCTCGATAGTAACGAGTGAAATAAATTTCAGCATGTAGTAATTATTTTTCCTTGCCAATTTCCACTTACCAAGAGCGCTTCACTCCCCGGCAACGGCACCAGAAAAGAGCCTTGATGACCCACAAGTATAGGGGGTCAATCGTAGTTCTTTAGATAAGTAAGAGTGTCAAACCCAACGAGGAGCAGAAGGAAATGACAAGCGGTTTTCAACAAGGTAATGTCTGCAAGCACTGAAATTATAAGTAACGAGTAGTTTGATAGCAAGATAATTTGGAACGAGCTAGTAACGGTAATTGTAACAAAAGTGCAGCAAGGTAGCCCAATCCTTTTGAGGCAAAGGACAGGCCAAAAAGGTCTCTTATGATAAGCACAGCATTCTTGAAAGTACACGGAATTTCATCTAATCACTTTCATCATGTTGGTTTGATTTGTGTTCTCTACTTTGATAATTTGATATGTGGGTGGAATGGTGCTTAGGTGTTGTTCTTACTTGAACAAACCTCCAACTTATGATTAACCCCCTCGCAAGCATCTGCAACTACGAGAAAAGTGTTAAGAATAAATTCTAACCATAGCATTAAACTTTTGGATCCAAATCAGTCCCTTACGGAATAGCGCATAAACTAGGGTTTAAGATTCTGCCACTCCCGCAACCCATCATCTAATAACTACTCCACAATGCATTCCCTTAGGCCCAAATATGGTGAAGTGTCATGTAGTCGAGGTTCACATGACACCACTAAGGGAATCACAACATACATACCATCAAAGTATCGAACACATATGAAATTCACATGATTACTTGCAACAAGATTTCTCCCGTGACCTCAAGAACAAAAGTAACTACTCACAAATGATAATCATGCTCAAGATCAAAGGGGTAGTACTAAATAGAATAATGGGTTTGAACATATAATCTTCCACCAAATAAACCATATATATAGTAATATGCTACAAGATGTAATCAACACTACTAGTCACCCATAAGCACCAATCTATAGTTCCGGTAAAAAGATTGAACACAAGAGATGAACTAGGGTTTGAGAGGAGATGGTGTTGTTGAATATGTTGATGGATATTGCCCTCCCCAAGATGGGAGAGTTGTTGGTGATGATTATGACGATGATTTCCCCCTCCAGGAGGGAAGTTCCCTCGGCGGAATCGCTCCGTCGGAGGGCAAAAGTGCTCCTGCCCAAGTTCCGCCTCGAGACGGCGGTGATTCGTCCTGAAAGTCCTCTCCTTTTTTTCTAGGTCAAAATGACTATATACCAGAAGAGGGCACCGGAGGTGGGCCGAGGGGAGCACAACCCACCAGGGCGCGCCTGGGCTCCCTAGCGTGCCAAGGTGGCTTGTGCCCACCTGGTGGGCCCCCTCTGGTACTTATTTGCTCCAATAATTCTCATTTATTCCATAAAAATTCCTCATGAAGTTTCAGCTCATTTGTAGTTGTGCAGAATAGGTAGCCTGACGTAGCTTTTTCAGGTCCAGATTTCCAGCTGCCGGAATTCTCCCTCTTTTTGTGAACTTTGAATATTATGAGAGAAAAGGCATTAGAATTACTCCAAGAAGCATTATTATGCAATAAAACAACATAAAAACAGTAGGTAATTAAACATGATGCAAAATGGACGTATCATAGCGCTGATCATAACACTTCTATTAAAATGCTTAAAGAAGTTATTTTCCCGAGGTTTGGAGTCCCTAGATATTTAATGACTGATAGTGGTTCACATTTTATTCATGGTGTTCTCCGAAAACTTCTTGCTAAATATGATGCTAACCATAGAATTGCATCACCATATCATCCTTAGTCTAGTGGAGAAGTTGAATTGAGTAATAGAGAAATCAAGTTAATTTTGCAAAAGACCGTTAATAGATATAGAAAGAATTGGTCTAAGAAACTTGATGATGCATTATGGGCTTATAGAACTGCTTATAAAAATCCTATGGGTATGTCTCCATATAAAATGGTCTATGGAAAAGCATGTCATTTACATCTTGAGCTTGAACATAAAGCATTTGGGCAATTAAAGAACTTAACTATGATTTCAAACTTGCCAGTGGGAAGAGGTTATTTTACATTAGCTCGTTAGATGAGTGGAGAACCCAAGCATATGAAAATTCCAACTTGTTTAAAGAAAAAGTTAAAAGAAGGCATGATAAAAGAATCCAAAAAGGGAATTCAAAGTGGGTCAGTATGTTATGTTATATAACCCCCGTTTAAGATTCTTTGCAGGAAAACTTCTCCCTAAATGTCGTGGTGGGCGGACGGCAGATGCCAAAGGATGGCTAAAGAGAGGAGGCGGCTCGAGGGCACCGATGGGCTCCAGAAGCGGGGTCGGCATGAGCGATCGTGGGATGCAAGACATACCCAGGTTTGGGGCTCTCCGGAGAGATAACACCCCTAGTCTTGCCGAGGTTGGTTTATATGTCGTAGTACAGAGTTGCTCTTGTAGCTATTTGGGGAAGAAGGAGGACATGCCAAGGCTTAGGCTGCTCCCTCTCCCTTGCTAGTGTGTGTGTGTGTGTGTGTATTCTAGTGATGATCTGATCGCCCCGGTGCATGGAGGCCTCCTGGGGGGTTTATAGGTCAACCCCCCAGGGCTATAATGGTAAAGTTATAGGGTCGTGGGGTCGGGTTGTCATTGTCCGGGGAGTCGGCGCTGGGACCTGTCAGGTGTCAGGGTTCGCCGAGTTCGCCGAGCTTGGGCCCCATGTGCCAGGGGCACTGTTCGCCATCTTGTCGAGCGTCATGGAGTGGCCGGGTCGAGTTGGCTACAGTGGCACTCCGCCCGGTCGCCGTCATCTGGCGTCAACAGTGATGATAGGCGTACTATAGCCACACCGGCCTCGGTCAGCAAGGTAGGAGTTGGTGGGGCACTATTGCCTTGCTCATCTCTGCACGTAGACTCATCCCATCGTACGGCTGGGATGGGATAGGCGCTAACCCGTGGCCGGGTTGAGGAACATGCCACGGGGCAGCTAGCTTGCTCGGGAAGTCTTGATGCGCCGAGTCCCGCCGGCTTGTGCCAGCCGGCAGGGCTGGGTTGCTGTCTTGATTGTGTTGAAGAGTTCGGCCGGGTTGGCAGACTTGGTCGGGTTGCGGGGCCAGGCCGAGTGCGAGCCGGACTGAGGGGCGATGCTGGCCCTAATGTTTTGAAAAAGATCCGGGTTCCATCGCCTACCCGGGGTTCATCCCCCCGACAGTAGTCCCCGAAGCTGTGAAGGTCTTCCGACTTCGAGCGAGTGGGCCTTCGCAGTTTCTCCCCTGAGCAGAGGTTTGTTGATGAAGCTTGAGACCGCCAGGTCCGGCAACACCCACTGTGTGCCGGTTTCCGGAAGCCGGATCATGGCATCCCAGCATGAGCGGGAACCGAGGAGTCCGTCGAATCTTGAAGCAACCTTTCGGGCTTCGCGCGGGCGCCATGTAGCGCGCGGGAGCCGAAGGGGCTTGACAGACCACACGCGCGACGGGACGGGGCGACGGGCTGGGGCCCGCCACTACGTGCCCTCGGCCCACCTCCTTCTTCCTCTGCTCCTGCGACCGCCGCGTGCTGCGGCGCTCTGCCGTTATCCGAGCAAGACTTCTCCATCGATCTTCTTTCTCTCTTTCTCCACCCTTCTGTGAACCGCTGATGGCGCTGCCGCCGGGCTCGTGGATGGGCTCCAACATCAGCGCCGGAGACATCGAGTATCTGCGCGCTACTAGGAGTCTACCAAGGGAGACGGATGTCGTTGTGCGGCTGCCGCAGGGCGAGCAGGAGCCGCGGCCGGAGGGGACCGAGCGCGTGGTCTTCTTCTCACATTTCAAGCGCTGGTTTGGGCTTCCCGCGAGAAATTTCTTTCGCACCTTTCTGGATTTCTTCGGGCTCCAGCCACACCATCTTGGCATGAATGCCATCCTCTAGCTATCCGACTTTGTCACCATATGCGAGGAGTACCTGGGGGTTGAGCCTTCGATCGACCTCTAGGTACGCTTCTTCTTCTTGAAGTAGTAGGGGCCGACCACTGGGGAGATATCTTCGTGCGGGGTCGTCGTTATTTCGACGCGGACACGCAGGGAGTGCGGGGGGTGCCTGAGGGAGTCCTGGATAAGGGGTATCCGAACAGCTGAACTATATACTTTGGCCGGACTGTTGGACTATGAAGATACAAGATAGAAGACTTCGTCCCGTGTCCGTATGGGACTCTCCTTGGCGTGGAAGGCAGGCTTGGCGATTCGGATGTAGATCTCCTCCTCTGTAAACCGACTTTGTGTAACCCTAGCCCCCTCCGGTGTCTATATAAACCAGAGGGTTTAGTCTATAGGACACAACAACAATCATACCATAGGCTAGCTTCTAGGGTTTAGCCTCTCTGATCTCGTGGTAGATCAACTCTTGTAATACTCATATCATCAAGATCAATCAAGCAGGAAGTAGGGTATTACCTCCAAAGAGAGGGCCCGAACCTGGGTAAACATCGCGTCCCCAGCCTCCTGTTACCATTAGCCTTAGACGCACAGTTTGGGACCCCCTACCCGAGATCCGCCGTTTTTTACACCGACATTGGTGCTTTCATTGAGAGTTACACTGTGTCGTCGCAATAAGGCTTGATGGCTCGCCTCGTGGTTAAAGACAACATATCCGCTGGGGGAGCCCTGGCTCTAGGCCAAACTCTTCGGCTGGGTGGCTTCGTTATGACCGCCCGATCGGCTGTCGCGCCGACAATGACTTCTCAAGTTGTTAAAAATAGCCTCCATGTTGATTCGGAATTTGCCGAACAGATGGACCCAATGGAGCTCTTCTCCCTCAATGAGCTCTTGGATTGCATCACCGCCCTCGGCGTCGCTACGGACTATGACCGGATCGGGCTTAAACCCGACCAAAGGGAGATTCACTCTCCACCGGTCACCCATGAGATAGAGGTAGTGGAAGAGCATCATCCTAATTCTCCCTCTACTTTGAGGATGAACTATGTCCGAATTTCCGAGCTCTCTGAGTCGGACACCCGCTCGCGGGAGGACATGACCCGGACCCCGGACTCAGAATCGGGTGGCGGGCCGAAGAGATCGGGAAACACCCCAGAACCCGAGCCATTAAGCTCGCAAGCCTCTTTGCCCCTGGGTCCCAGATCGGGTCGGGATTTAGATTCAAATCCACCCACCCACTCAAATTTATCCAATATTTCCCATATCAGACAAGAGCCCCAAGAAACAGTACATCATTACTGGGCCAGATTCCTCCTTGTGATAAACAGGGTCAAGGACTGTCGTGAGGCAGACGCAGTCTCCCTCTTTTGCAAAAATTGAATGGACAAAGGGATTCTCAATGCTATAAGTCGTCGCAACATAGTACACTTCACTTACTTAGCGGCCATAGTGCAAAAATATTGCGCGATGGAAAGCGCCTGGAAAACTCAAACAAACTTCTGGGACAATCTGGCTCTAACCAATTCCCCTGTCCCAGCTAAAAGGGTAAGCTCTCGTAAGACACCCGATTCAAGTACCAAAAAGTCAAAGCCCGTCGCAAGGCGTGGAACCGTATTGGAAGAATGGCTAAACGGGCCGTGCAAGATTCACAGCACACCGAATACTACGCCAACGCATAGCCTTAGAGCATGTTGGATACTCCGGCAGGTAGCAAAGAGCGGCGAGGATCTCCTCATAGAACATACAAAAGAGCAACATCCCATCGGAGACAACAATACGGTATTTACAGTCTTCGAGACTTTCGCCTCAAATAACAGGCGCAAGGGAGCTCAGCGCAGCCTCGCAGAAGTTTTCCACATGGCAAGAATAAATCCATGGAACAACACGGCTATAACTTACAATGCCAGTGACGAACCTCAATTCCGAACAGTCCAAGCACCAGCTGCTTTGGTCCTTAGCCCAATCATGGACGGCTTCAGGCTCACTAAAGTGCTCATGGACGGCGGAAGCGGGCTAAACCTCATTTACGAGGAAACCCTTATCAAGATGGAAATTGACAGGAGCCGCATTGAGCAAAGCAGCACAACCTTCAGGGGAATTATCCCTAGTCAGGAGGCGCGATGTGCGGGAAAAATCACAATGGATGTGGTATTCGGCACGCCGGAGAATTACAGGTCCAAAGAAATTACATTCCATGTGGCCCCGTTCAGCAGCGAATACCACGCCCTCTTGGGGCGGGACGCATTCACAAGTTTCCAGGCTATACCCCATTACGGGTACATGAAGCTAAAAATGCCCGGGCCCAATGGAATCATCACTCTAGCTAGTGATCTAGACGTCGCACTCCGCACCGAAAACAAAACCGCCACCCTCGCCCTGGAGGCATTATCAGAAGCCCTCGTGGTCAAAGAACTAACAACACTGCGAGAAACAGTGGACAGAGACGACGTGATACTCGACAAGCAATCTAAATACACCTCCTTCAAACTAGCGGACGAGATAGTCAAATTCCAGGTCCACCCAACAGACCCTACAAAGACAGCTTCAATTGGGACACAATTGAACCCCGTGATAGACGCCACACTGCGAGATTTCCTGCGTGAAAACTGGGATATCTTCGCCTGGCACCCTTCGGACATGCCGGGCATCCCACGCAGGCCGGCCGAACACAGCCTCAATATACTGAAAGGACACAAGCCAGTCAAGCAGACTCTTAGGTGCTTCTCGGAGCCTAAGCGGCAAGCCATGAGAGAAGAGCTAGCCAAACTACTCGAAGCCGGATTCATAAGATACATCAAACATCCGGATTGGCTAGCAAACTTGGTAATGGTACCAAAAAAGGACAAATCCTGGCGCTTGTGTGTCGATTTCAAGGACCTCAATAAAGCTTGCCCTAAGGATCCCTTCCCCCTCCCACGCATTGATCAAATCATCGATGCCACCGCAGGACGCGACTCATTGTGTTTCCTCGACGCATACTCTGGATACCATCAAATAAAGATGGCAGAGTCTGACTAGGCCGCAACGGCCTTTATCACTCTGTACGGCCCTTCTGTTTCAACACCATGCCCTTCGGGCTCAAAAACGTCGGCGCAACCTATCAACGCATGATTCAGACATGCCTGGAAAAACAAATTGGCAAGACAGTAGAGGCCTACATAGACGATGTGGTCATCAAAACAAGACACGTCGAAACTTTAATAGATGACTTGAGGCTTACGTTCAATAATCTCCGAACATACGACATTAAGCTCAGCCCGGAGAAGTGTGTCTTCGGAGTACCCTCCGGAAAATTGCTTGGCTTCATTGTTTTTAATAGAGGAATTGAAGCAAATCCGGCAAAAATCCGAGCTCTGTCAAAGTTGGCTATCCCAACAGACCTCAAGCAGATCCAGAAACTAATTGGATGTGTGGCTGCCTTAAGTCGCTTTATCTCTCGCTTAGGAGAAAAGGCACTACCTCTGTATCGCCTTCTTCGACGCACCGAACACTTCGAGTGGACGGATGCGGCCACGGCCGGACTGGAAGAAATAAAGGCACTATTGGCCACAGACCCAGTCCTGACCGTGCCAAACATTGGCGAACCCATGCTATTATACATAGCCGCAACAAACCAAGTTGTGAGCGCAGTGCTCGTCGTCGAACGAGAGGCAGACGGACACAAGTTCCTGCTCCAGAAGCCGGTATATTACGTGTCCACTGTCCTCACTCCATGCAAATCTCGGTACCCACACTATCAAAAGATAGCGTACGCGGTCTTCATGGCATCCCGGAAACTATGACACTACTTTCAAGAGTGTTCGATCACGGTGGCCTCCGAAGTACCACTCAATGACATAATAAATAACCGCGACGCAACAGGCCGAATTGCTAAATGGGCTATTGAGATCCTTCCATTCGACATAACATACAAACCACGGCGGGCCATCAAGTTGCAAGTATTGGCTGACTTCGTCGCCGAATGGACACAAGTCGAACTCCCTAAAGAGTACGGCACGTACTCAAATTGGATCATGCATTTCGACGGCTCTAAAATGCTTGCCGGATTGGGAGCGGGTGCTGTCCTGACATCCCCCACCGGAGACACAATGCAGTACGTCCTCCAAATATTATACACATACTCCAACAATGCAGCCGAATACGAGGCTCTATTGCATGGTCTTCGGATGGCAGTCTCCATGGGCATTCAACACCTCGAAGTGTGCGGGGAATCGAACCTCGCAATATCTCAGGTAAATGGAGACTTTGACACCAAGGACCCGAAAATGGCGGCCTGTCGCAATGCCGTCCTCAAAATGTCAGCTCGGTTCGAGGGGCTCGAATTCCACCATGTGGTCAAAGAAAATAACCAAGCGACCGATATCCTCACCCGCATCGGTGCTAGACGCGACCCCGTCCCACCTAATATCTTCTTAGAAAGGCTATTCAAGCCGTCTGTGGCATGGGAAGGGGAGTCCGGCTCTGAACATAGCTCCAGATTATGAACCTTCTGACGTAATCGGAGGCTCTGCCACCGAAATAACATCTTCGGCCCACGAAATAATTGTTGTCTTCGCCCCGTGGACCGAGCCCTTCTTGGCCTACCTTAATAGGCAAGAGCTCCCTGAGGACCAAAATGAGGCACGTTGTAATGTGCGACGCTCTAAAGCCTACAAAGTCCATGAAGGAGAGCTCTACAAGAAGAGCGCCACCGGAGTGCTCCAACGATGCATCTCCGAAGAGGAAAGGCGGCAACTCTTAACCAAATCCATTCCGGACTAGGCGGGCACCACGCGGCAGCCCGAGCTCTCGTAAGCAAGGCCTTTCGGATAGGATTCTACTGGCCGACAGCCTGGGCGGACGTACAGGACCTTGTCCAACATTGCGTTGGTTGTCAACTATTTTCCAATCAGAGCCATATGCCCCCTACCGCTCTCCAAACGATCCCCATAACTTGGCCCTTCGCGGTTTGGGGGCTGGATATGGTGGGACCCCTTAAAGGGGGAAGCCATAAGAAAAAATACTTATTAGTCATGGTGGACAAGTTCACCAAATGGATAGAAGCCAAACCAGTTAAAACGGCTGAATCCGGACCAGTGATAGACTTCATGTCGGAGGTTGTACACCGTTACGGTGTCCCCCATAGTATCATCACTGACAATGGCTCGAATTTTACAGCGGAGGAGGTGAAAACCTGGTGCGGCAAAATGGGCATTAAGCTCGACTACGCCTCTGTCTATCACTCCCAAACAAACGGTTAAGTTGGACGTGCAAATGGTCTTATCATGAGCGGCATTAAACCCAGACTAGTGCGATCCTTGAAGGAATCAGACACACATTGGGTCGAGGAACTTGACTCCGTACTCTGGGGGCTGCGGATCACGCCGAATCGTACCATCGGATACACACCATTTTTTATGGTGTACAGCGCAAAAGCAGTGCTGCCCTGTGATATAATCCATGACTCACCTCGTGTGCACATGTATGAAGAGAAGGAAGCCGAGCTAGACCGGCATGACAACTTAGATGCTTTGGAGGAGGAGCGTGATGTCACTAAAGCCCGATCCGCATTCTATCAGCAACAGGCTCGAAGGTATCAGAGGAGAGAAGTACGGGCCAAAACTTATAATATTGGCGAACTCGTTCTACGCCTCCTCGAGAAGAAGAAGGACAAGCTCAACCCCAAGTGGGAAGGTCCCTTCATCATTGATAAAGTCCTCACCGGAGGAGCGTACCATCTGCGTAGTGCATCTGACAACAGACTCAAGCCGAACCCATGGAACGCGTCCAGACTCCAGAGATTCTACGCCTAGCGCCGAACTCAGTGTTTGTCTCCTTCACTCCACCTCTCCAATTATGTCCTCTTTCCCACTTTCTCGGCCTTTTTTTCCTTTTTAATATATAGCCTTAAAACTGTACGGATGCCCTGAGCACTCCGGTTGCATTATGCGTGCACACTATACCTGGGGGCTTCCTATTCGGAAGCTAAATATAACTACTTTAATGGCTTCTTGCCAGCTACATATGCATTTTTCTTTCCATATGTGCCTTTTCTTCACCATTATATGCATCGATATGACTTAAGTTTTGGCCATGCTGGGTTGCCTGGCTCTTGTATTTATGCCCTACGTTCCCGTTAATTCGGCTAGGGCATAAGGGGAGCACCTCTGCGATTGTTAGTGCTGGTTGAGCCGGATGTGTACCTCAGACTGGGTGAAGCCAAAAGCTAGTGTTCTTAAGGGAATATTCGATCAGTGAACAAAAGATGTTCTCGTTCATTACAACGAAAATACCCAGATGTTTTGTTTCCTGCGCTTCTGTTTGCAGTTCGGACATGCACATCAATGCATGCGAGGGAAAGGAACCCCTAACGGAACTATTCTCTCTGGAAGATGTTTCTTACTATCCACGTAATATAACATAAATAGTTGGGTACTTGTCTGTTTAAGCACTTATGACCCCTACGCCTGGTTTCCATGCATACCCGGTTTTTCATAACTGTGTGGGTATTCGGATACACCCCGGACTGTCGGATCCGGGGCTGAAGCGAAAAGGTCCGCCATGACAAATGATTTTCAATCCGGCTAGGGAGTACATGAGCCCATTCAAATTACATAGTCATTTAGACTGGCTGAACTCTTCCTCTATACCATCCAACAGGCTATCTAGCTTACAATCCCATTGGGAATACTTTGCAGCTAACGCTACTTGGTCATATACCAGACTAACGGGTATCTCTTGTCCATCTGACCCCACCGGTCCGACTTCGGCCATATGGTTCGGGTCAGCCTTGTCGTATCGTGTCTTCACCATGGCCCAAGCTTCTCTCGCACATTGCCGGCAAGCCGATACCTTCCATAATCGGACACGCCGCCGTGCTCCTTTGAGCATCTCTACAAGTTCGCTCGTGCCTCCTGGCAGGGAAGCGGACGGCCACAAGGCCTGGACAATACCCTGCATCATCTGTCAAGCTCGTTTGTGCAGTTGTGAAAGCTCCTGCAGCATATCACCTGCGGAACCGGGCATCTCCTCTTCAGGACGGCCCGTCACCATACCTGCAGACATAACTCTGTCAATACGCCTCTTCGCCGAACTATACTACAGTTCGTTCAAGCACTTACTATAAATGCCGCGTCTAAGCCTCTGGTTCTCCTTCACGGAGTCCGCGAGTTGAGCCCGAACATCTTTCAATTCGACGCTCAATCGGAGATTCGCATCTTGAAGTTTATTCTTCTCCTGAATAGACTGCATCATCACGCATTCGCCCGCCTTCAGCTGACTTCGCAGATGCAGCTAATTATCTCCCACAGTCTTCAGATTTCCTCCGGGATTTTCTGCCGAATTTTTTGTCAAATTTATAAACCATGTCGAACAAACAAACTGGTAGAAGGAAATTATTACCAGAAGAAGCCTTCTTGGATTCCCCTTGTCCGGCTACATTGGCCTTCATTTGGGCCTTACATTCCTCCAGCTCTTGAGACAACTGGGCATTCTTCTCTACAAGAACCTATGCATTCAATGATCCTTAAATCAGTTGTGCCAACTGTTTCAAGTCTCAGGGGCTACTACTACACATACTTATTAAATTCTCTTACATGTATATCCTTCACATACTGGTCCGTTGCTCTGGCAAGTCCATCTTGAGCAGCGCGGATGTATGTGTGTCTGGAATTGAAGGCATTAAATGCCTCTTCGGAAAAAATACCACCGCGGAGTACGGCCCGCCAGTGCCGGTGATTCATGGCGCTCTTCACTTCAGAATTTGTGGCGGAAAGCATATCTATATCCTCCGCGGGAGGACAGTTTGGCACTATCCCCACATCAGCCTCCGCCTGTGAATCCGGTCCAGGAATCCGGTTGCTGGAGGCGTGGCCGGAAGGGTCCCGGATATAGTCTGGCGTTTCCTATCATGACATAATTAAAGTCGTCATGCCTCGACAAAAAGACCAAATAAAACATGGGGCAAGTTTAATGAATACCTTTGTGCCTGCGTCTCGCTCCTAACCGCCTTCCTTTTAAGCCTACCTTGTCTAGGCGCCTCTTGTTGAGAGGACCCCGTGGGTTCCGCACGGCGTCCCGACTATCATTTCTATAGAAGTATGGTATGTGAGCATAAGGTACGGCAAAACGAAGGAATTCTTTCGGAAGGTTGGAACCCCGACGTTACTTACATGTGACACGGGAAGCAGTCCGGGATAATCCGCGATGATAGCCACTAAAGAGCCGCCACTGCTTGCCTGGTAGAAAGTTCCATCGACGAATTCCATGGATATGTCCGGATCTTCTTCAAGTCCGGGGTCGAGAGCCCGGTCGGGATCCTCTGGCTGCGGAGAGGGGTTGTTAAACTCTTTCACGGCCTTCCTTAGTTCCTGTTTTGAAATGACAAGGTAAATGATTGTGACAAAGAAGGTAAGAACAGATAGAGTCGAGTAAAAGATGATAACTTACCCAGCTTCGGGGGTTATACATGGAAAATCCATCCCGCGGTTTAATGCAGAGGAACTCCTCTTCTTCTCCTTTGTACAATCCGGACAGTATCCTCGCCAAAGATGTGGTGGAGTCAGACCTCTGCGACCGCAGCGGGAGGCATCGTCTTCTCGATTGAAGTGCCACATGGGTTTCCCCTATATTGAAGTGGTTGCACTCCCCTTATTATGCATATTGACATAACTTCGATTATTGTCAATCCTGATTTGGCCAGGGTTTGTATCCGGCTCATCAGATAGAAGACTTCCCTGTTTTCTTCCTCCTGGGGGCTCCGAGGGTGCCAGCTCTGGCGTTTCTTCAATGGAGTATAGGTAAACTCAGGAAGGCCCATCTGGACTGGGTCCGGAAGGGGAATGTCATCGACATAAAACCACTCTGAGGGCCAGTCCTCGGACGCCTTCTTTGGAGTACTGGACAGGTATCCGGTCTGGGCGATGCGCCATATTTCGGCTACGCCCACTTGATATATAGATCCCTCCTGGTTGCGGGGGACGAAGCAAAATAACCTCTTCCATAGCTCGAAATGAGCTTCGCAGCCCAGCAACAGCTCGCAGAGGGCAACGTAGCCCGCGATGTGCAGTATGGAGGCGGGGGTAAGATTATGCAACTGGAGACCGTAGAACTCCAGGAGTCCGTGGAGGAATGAGTGGATTGGAAACCCGACGCCTCTTAGCAGATATGGGATGAGGCATACTCGCTCCTCCCGAGATGGGTTAGGGAATCTCTCCGCTTGCTCCCCGCCATTATAGGTGGCTAGTCCGGATTACGGGACCATGTATGCGGACAGAAGGAACCCTTTGGTCTGAGCTCTATTAGGCGGCTGTGAGGGATGGAACACTTTCCCAATCCCCTGGCTTCGAGCTAGGGGAGCAGCGAGCGGGGCTGCGGCGACCGGTCATGATGGGATGGCCTCTTTTGGACGCGCTCTGTGGAATGCTGGCTTGGGGGAAGATGGTGTGATTTGGATCTGAAGATCCCCGTCTCCTCAAATAGACGACTCACCTACGGGATTAGGGTGGCAAATGTAAAAATGCCCCGGCCCCTCCTCTTCGATCGACACATGGAGGTGGCCATTATTGAAGCATAGAAGACGAGGAGTACAACCTTACTAGAAGGCCGGACACTATCCGCTGCGACAGGTGCACCGGATTTATAGAAGAACCCGCCTTGCAATGCCAAAGAAAATCTGCGCGCCGGACTCATCGTCATTGAAGCCTGATTCGGGGGCTACTGAGGGAGTCTTGGATAAGGGGGTATCCGGACAGCCGGACTATATACTTTGGTCGGACTGTTGGACTATGAAGATACAAGATAGAAGACTTCGTCCCATGTCCGGATGGGACTCTCCTTGGTGTGGAAGGCAAGCTTGGCGATTCGGATGTAGATCTCCTCCTCTGTAAACCGACTTTGTGTAACCCTAGCCCCCTCTAGTGTCTATATAAACCGGAGGGTTTAGTCCGTAGGACACAACACCAATCATACCATAGGCTAGCTTCTAGGGTTTAGCCTCTCTGATCTCGTGGTAGATCAACTCTTGTAATACTCATATCATCAAGATCAATCAAGCATGAAGTAGGGTATTACCTCCATCGAGAGGGCCCGAACCTGGGTAAACATCGCGTTATCAGTCTCCTGTTACCATTAGCCTTAGACGCACAGTTCGGGATCCCCTACCCGAGATCCGCCGGTTTTGATATCGACAGTGCCCCAAGATCCCGCTGGAGGAGTCTTCCAAGAAGTGGAAGAACTGCTTCTTCTACGTCCACAACCTGGGCGCAGACCGGATTAACTTGCCGCCCTTCGCCGACGTGACACTGCAGGAGAAGCGGAACTGGACCTACTTCCCCAAGCACCCGTCGCGGGAGGTGCTCAATCTATGCCAGCGAGTGCTGGAGATGAAGGAGTGGGAGGGGCTTAGCGGCACGGATCTCATCGCCGCCTTCATCGCGCGCCGGGTGCTGCCGCTGCAACACCGCTCCCACATCATCGGCCAGATGGCGGGCCTCCAAGACACCACCCGGATGTCTAACTTGCGCCTGGTGGCTGCCCATGTTACCCGCCGGGTCAATGACATCTCCAAGGCCGGGTTGGCGGATGACTGGCAGTTCGGGAAGGCCCCGTACAGCGAGGCGCACCCGGCTCCGCTAGTGAGTGCTTGGTCTCTGTTTTTTGCTGTTGCTTATCTTCTTATCCGTCCCGACGCAACGAGGAAGGTGTTGCTGAATGCCATCCGACATCCATATGTCCGGGTGCCGACGCAGGTGGTGCAGGCCGGCTCGAAGGAGGCGGTGGTGCAGCATGAGGGGGCGGGGGTGGATGGCGTCGACGCCGGCACGAGGCGCCAATTGGGTAAGTTTTTCTTGCTTGACTTGTTGAGGTGTTGGCTATCAGCGGGTGAGTTGATGGGGACCGTCGATGTAGTGGTGGCGAGGGGAGGAGGCGGCGCGTGCAATGCCGGGTCTTCTCGTGGAGCGCCGGTGGCTAGCCGGCCGCACGGGAAGGAGGACGTGGCGCCCCGTAATCTGGCTACAAAGCGCGCAGCGGATCCGGCGGGCGGCGTAAAGACGCCTGCCAAGAAGAGGCGGCACGGTTCGCAGGTGGCACTAGAAAGGCCACCGGCTCCGGTGATACCCGGGTTAGTTTCTTCTGCCGAATTTTGTCTAGTTGTCGAGCGGCTTCCCTTCTTGCTTCTTACTTTGTTGTACTTCAGATCGCCGGTGTCGTTGGCACGGGTGGCGGCGGAGGCCGCGTCGCTCGGTGGCGCTGTGTTCCGGAAGACCCGGTCCAGCGTCATTGGGCGGGAGGAGGAGGAGGCCGACCCGGACCTCGGCTTGGACCTGGTCGATGCCGAGTGCCTGGCCTGGCAGGACATGAACTAGGCCGTGGCCGAGCTGGAGTCGAAGTCGGCGCAGGCTTGGGCCAATGCCGCTGCAACGTGGGCGCGAGCCGAAGAGGAGCCGGCATGGCCTGAGATGCCGCCGGGCATGGAGCCTGCGGTGATGGTCTTCATGTCGTCATCGAAGGGGGAGCACGGCAAGGACAGCCGCGTGGAGGTGGTGGACCTTGAACGGGTGGTCGTGGAGATCGAGGATAACACCCCGCCACAGGCCAACACGGTCGTGCAGGCGGAAGCCAAGCGAGGCAGCGGTGACGCTGTCTTGGAGGAGGAGGCGCATGTGTCGCCTCAGGCGCCGGCAGGTGGGGCGCTGCAGCAGGCGACGCTACAGGCGACTCTGGCTGTTGTGCCGGAGAGGGTGTTGGCCGCTGGGAGGTGGTCAGCAGCGAGTACGCCCTGGTCTTCAGGCCAGGGAGTCATCGGGTCGTCGGGTCGCAGCCGGCTCGGGCTGGGCCCAGCGAGGTCTTCTTCGGGCCCCTGACCCGGGAGGAGGCGGCAATGGCCGACGTGGGCCAGGGCCTCCGCGGGCACGCGGAGAGGGTCCAGGGCTTCACCCTGGCCGAGGCGGAGCGTGCGCGGGAGCTGGAGCGCGCCGTGATGGTGAGTTTTTTCCTCTTCGCCTTGGTTTTTCTTCTTGCTGCTCTCTAGTGGTGGAGCGCTAGCGCACCCATGATACGTCCATTTTGCATCATGCTTTTATATCGATATTTATTGCATTATGAGTTGTTACTACACATTATGTCACAATACTTATGCCTTTTCTATCTTATTTTACAAGGTGTACATGAAGAGGGAGAATGCCGGCAGCTGGAATTCTGGGCTGGAAAAGGAGCAAATATTAGAGACCTATTATGCACAACTCCAAAAGTCCTGAAACTCCACGAAAGTCAGTTTTGGAATATATTAAAAATATTGGGCGAAGAAAGCACCAGAGGGGGGCCACCCACTATCCGCAAGGGTGGAGGGCGTGCCCTACCCCCTGGGCGCGCCCCCCTGCCTCATGGGCCACCTGCTAGGCCCCCGATGCCCATCTTCTGCTATATGGTGTCTTTTGCCCTGGAAAAAGTCATAAGGAAGCTTTCGAGACGAAGCGCTGCCGTTTCGAGGCGGAACCAATCTAGGGCTCCGACAGAGTTGTTCTGCCGGGGAAACATCCCTCCGGGAGAGGGAAATCGTCGCCATCGTCATCACCATCGATCCTCTCATTGAGAGGGGGTCAATCTCCATCAACATCTTCACCAGCACCATCTCCTCTCAAACCCTAGTTCATCTCTTGTATCTGATCTTTGTCTCAAAACCTCAGATTGGTACCTGTGGGTTGCTAGTAGTGTTGATTACTCCTTGTAGTTGATGCTGGTTGGTTTATTCGGTGGAAGATCATATATTCAGATCCTTTATGTATATTAATACCCCTCTGATTATGAACATGAATATGATTTGTGAGTAGTTACGTTTGTTCCTGGGGACATGGGAGAAGTCTTGTTATAAGTAGTCATGTGAATTTGGTATTCGTTTGATTTTTTGATGAGATTTATGTTGTCTTTCCTCTAGTGATGTTATGTGAACGTCGACTACATGACACTTCACCATTGTTTGGGCCTAGGGGAAGGCATTGGGAAGTAATAAGTAGATGATGGGTTGCTAGAGTGACAGAAGCTTAAACCCTAGTTTATGTGTTGCTTCGTAAGGGCTTGATTTGGATCCATATGTTTCATGCTATGGTTAGGTTTACCTTATTTCTTCTTTCGTAGTTGCAGATGCTTGCAAGGGGGGTTAATCATAAGTGGGATGCTTGTCCAAGGAAGGGCAGTACCCAAGCACTAGTCCTCCCACGTATCAAATTATCAAAGTAACGAACCCGAATCATATGAGCATGATGAAAACTAGCTTGACGATAATTCCCATGTGTCCTCGGGAGCGCTTTTCTTTATATAAGAGTTTGTCCAGGCTTGTCCTTTGCTACAAAAAGGATTGGGCCACCTTGCTGCTGAAGGGGAACGTAGTAATTTCAAAAAAAATCCTACGCACACGCAATATCATGGTGATGCATAGCAACGAGAGGGGAGAGTGTTGTCCATGTACCCTTGTTGACCGAAAGCGGAAGCGTTAGCACAACGCGGTTGATGTAGTCGTACGTCTTCACGATCCGACCGATCAAGTACCGAATGTACGGCACCTCCGAGTTCAGCACACGTTCAGCTCGATGACGTCCCACGAACTCCGATCCAGCAGAGCTTTGCGGGAGAGTTCCGTCAGCATGACAGCGTGATGACGGTGTTGATGATGCTACCGACGTAGGGCTTCGCATAAGCACCGCTACGATATTACCGAGGTGGGATATGGTGGAGGGGGCACCACACACGGCTAAGAGATCAAGAGATCAATTGTTGTATCTAGAGGTGCCCCCCTGCCCCCGTATATAAAGGACCAAGGGGGAGGGGGCGGCCGGCCAGGGGAGGGCGTGCCAGGGAGGAGTCCTACTCCCATCGGGAGTAGGACTCTCTCCTTTCCTTGTCCAAGTAGGAGAGGGGAAGGAAAGGGGGGGTGCCCCCCCCCCCTCCTCCTTGTCCTATTCGGACTAGAGGGGGAGGGGGCGCGCAGCCTGCCCTAGCCGCCCCTCCTCTGCTCCACTTTGGGCCCATAAGGCCCATTAACCCTCCGGGGGGTTCCAGTAACCCCCCGGTACTCCAGTATACATCCGATAACCCCCGGAACCATTCCGGTGTCCGAATATAGTCGTCCAATATATCAATCTTCATGTCTCGACCATTTCGAGACTCCTCATCATGTCCGTGATCACATCCGGGACTCTGAACTATCTTCGGTACATCAAAACACATAAACTCATAATATAACTGTCATCTAACTTTAAGCGTGCGGACCCTACTGGTTCAAGAACTATGTAGACATGACCGAGACAAGTCTCCGGTCAATAGCCAATAGCGGAACCTGGATGCTCATATTGGCTCCTACATATTCTACGGAGATCTTTATCTGTCAAACCGCATAACAACATATGTTGTTCCCTTTGTCATCGCTATGTTACTTGCCCAAGATTCGATCGTCGGTATCTCAATACCTAGTTCAATCTCGTTACCGGCAAGTCTCTTTACTCGTTACGTAATGCATCATTCCGTAACTAACTCATTAGCTACATTGCTTTCAAGGCTTATAGTGATGTGCATTACTGAGAGGGCCCAGAGATACCTCTCCGACAATCGGAGTGACAAATCCTAATCTCGAAATACGCCAACTCAACATGTACCTTCGGAGACACCTGTAGAGCTCCTTTATAATCACCCACTTATGTTGTGACGTTTGGTAGCACACAAAGTGTTCCTCCGGTAAACGGGAGTTGCATAATCTCATTGTCATAAGAACATGTATAAGTCATGAAGAAAGCAATAGAACATACTAAACGATCAAGTGCTAAGCTAACGGAATGGGTCAAGTCAATCACATCATTCTCCTAATGATGTGATCCCGTTAATCAAATGACAACTCATGTCTATGGCTAGGAAACTTAACCATCTTTGATTCAACGAGCTAGTCAAGTAGAGGCATACTAGTGACACTTTGTTTGTCTATATATTCACACATGTACTAAGTTTCCGGTTAATACAATTCTAGCATGAATAATAAACATTTATCATGAAATAAGGAAATACATAATAACTTTATTATTGCCTCTAGGGCATATTTCCTTGAGTCTCCCACTTGCACTAGAGTCAATAATCTAGTTCACATCACCATGTGATTTAACACCAATATTCACATATGTATGTGATTAATACCCATAGTTCACATCATCATGTGATCAACACCCGAAGGGTTTACTGGAGTCAATAATCTAGTTCACATTTCTATGTGATTAACACCCAAAGAGTACTAAGGTATGATCATATTTTGCTCGTGAGATAAGTTTAGTCAACGGGTCTGTCATGTTCAGAGCCGTATGTATTTTGCAAAATATTCTATGTCTACAATGCTCTGCACGGAGCTACTCTAGCTAATTACTCCCACTTTCAATATGTATCCAGATTGAGACTTAGTCATCTGGATCAGTGTAAAATCTTGCACTGATGTAACTCTTTACGACGGGCTCTTTTATCACCTCCATAATAGAGAAATATTTCCTTAGTCCTCACTAAGGATATTCTTGACCGCTGTCCAGTGATCTACTCTTAGATCAAAATTGTACTCCCTTGCCAAACTCAAAGCAAGGTATACAATCGGTCTGGTACACAACATAGCATACTTTATAGAACCTATGACTAAGGCATAGGGAATGACTTTTCGTTCTCTTTCTATTTTCTGCCATGGTCGGGTTTTCAGTCTTAGTCGACTTCACACCTTGCAACACAGGCAAGAACTCCTTCTTTGACTGTTCCATTTTGAAATACTTCAAAATCTTATCAAGGTATGTACTCATTGAAAAATCTTATCAAGCGTCTTGATCTATCTCTATAGATCTTGATGCTCAATGTGTAAGCAGCTTCACCGAGGTCTTTCTTTGAAAAAACTCCTTTCAAATACTCCTTTATGCTTTCCAGAAGATTCTACATTATTTCTGTTCAACAATATGTCATTCACATATACTTTATCAGAAATGTTGTAGTGCTCCCACTCACTTTCCTGTAAATACAAGCTTCACCGCAAGTCTGTATAAAACTATATGCTTTGATCAACTCATCAAAGCGTATATTCCAACTCCGAGATGCTTGCACCAGTCCATAGATGGATCACTGGAGCTTGTTCACTTTGTTAGCACCTTTAGGATTGACAAAACCTTCTGGTTGTATCATATACAACTCTTCTTTAATAAATCCATGAAGGAATGCAGTTTTGACATCAATTTGCCAAATTTCATAAAATGTGGCAATTGCTAACATGATTCGGACAGACTTAAGCATCGATACGGGTGAGAAAATCTCATCGTATTCAACACCTTGAACTTGTTGAAAAACTTTTTCGACAAGTCAAGCTTTGTAGATAGTAACACTACTATCAGCGTCTATCTTCCTCTTGAAGATCCATTTATACAATATGGCTTGCTGATCATCGGGCAACTCCACCAAAGTCCACACTTTGTTCTCATACATGGATCCCATCTTAGATTTCATGGCCTCAAACCATTTCGCGGAATCTGGGCTCATCATCGCTTCCTCATAGTTCATAGGTTTATCATGGTCTAGTAACATGACTTCCAGAATAGGATTACCGTACCACACTGGTGCGGACCGTACTCTGGAAGACCTACAAGGTTCTGTAGTAACTTAATTTTAAGTTTCATTGATCATCATCATTAGCTTCCTCACTAATTGGTGTAGCAATCACTAGAACTGATTTATGTGATGAACTACTTTCCAATTCAGGAGAAGGTACAGTTACCTTATCAAGCTCTACTTTCCTCCCACTCACTTCTTTCGAGAGAAACTCCTTCTCTAGAAAGGATCCATATTAGCAACAAATATCTTGCCTTCGGATCTGTGATAGAAGGTGTACCCAACAGTTTCCTTTGGGTATTCTGTAACACCGACGATGCGGCCATATCTCCCACGTGTCGAAGAACGACTTAGAGGCATAACCGCATGGTGGTTTTGTCGCAAGAAGGGTCATCTTCACACAATCCCATGTAATGAACAAGATTTGGATAAAGAGTTGGCTTACAATCACCACTTCACACAATGAACATATAATTCATACAACATTCAGAGTACACACATAGTCCGAATACGGACGAAGCCAAAAGAAAAGAAGATAACCCAACTGTTGGATCCCCGATCGTCCCAACTGGGCTCCACTACTGATCAAGAAACATAGCAACGACCCAGATCTTTGTTGAGCTCCCATATGAGCTCGATTGCATCACCTGCACTGGTATCATCGGCACCTGCAACTGTTGTGATAGTATTTGGTGAGTCACGAGGACTCAGCAATCTCAAAACCCGCGAGATCAAGACTATTTAAGCTTATGGGTAGGAAGTGGTAATGAGGTGGAGTTGCAGCAAGCACTAAGCAAATATGGTGGCTAACATACACAAATAAGAGCGAGAAGAGAAGCAACGGAACGGTCGAGAAGCTAGAAGTGATCAAGAAGTGATCATGAAACTACTTACGCACAATCATAACACAAAGACCGTGTTCACTTCCCGGACTCCGCCGAAAAGAGACCATCACGGCTACACACGCGGTTGATGCATTTTAATTAAGTCAAGTGTCAAGTTCTCTACAACCGGATATTAACAAATTCCCATCTGCTGCATAACCGTGGGCACGACTCTCGAAAGTTTATACCCTGCAGGGGTGTCCCAACTTAGCCCATCACAAGCTCTCACGGTCAATGAAGGATATACCTTCTCCCGGGAAGACTCGATCAGTCTCAGAATCCCGGTTTACAAGACATTTCGACAATGGTAAAACAAGACCAGCAAAGCCGCCCGATGTGCCGACAAATCCCGATAGGATTCACACGTATCTCGTTCTCTGGGCACACTGGATGAGCCAGACGTCGGGTTGGCATAGACCCTAGTTGCCCAGGGGGCGCCGGACATTGCTCGGTTTGGACCAGCACCCGGAGGAGCACTGGCTCGGGGGGGTAAATAAAGATGACCCTTGAGTCTGCAGAACCCAAGGGAAAAAGGCTTAGGTGGCAAATGGTAAAATCAAGGTTGGGCCTTGCTGGAGGAGTTTTATTCAAAGCGAACTGTCAAAGGGGTCCCATAAATCACCCAACCGCGTAAGGAACACAAAATCAAGGAACATAACACCGGTATGACGGAAACTAGGGCAGCAAGAGTGGAACAAAACACCAGGCATAAGGCCGAGCCTTCCACCCTTTACCAAGTATATAGATGCATTAATTTAAATAAGAGATATTGTGATATCCCAACATAATCCTGTCCATCATGGAGCAATCTTGAACTTCACCTGCAACTAACAACGCTATAAGAGGGGCTGAGCAAAGCGGTAACATAGCCAAGCAACGGTTTGCTAGGAAGGGTGAAAAGGTTAGAGGCTGACATGGCAATATGGGAGGCATGGTAAACAAGTGATATGTAGCGCAACATAGCAATAGAACGAAGCAACTAGCAAGCAAAGATAGAAGTGATATCGAGGGTAATGGTCATCTTGCTTGGCATCCCTCAAGGAAGAAGAACGAGTCCAAGAAAAAGACAAACGGACGTAGTCGAACGAATCCTCACAAACGCAACGTTACCGGAACTATCAAGGAGAAGCACAACCGGAAAGAAGCAAACAACATGGTAAACACACAAGCATAAACATGACATGATGCACAATCAAGTATGATGCATGTCCGGTTTGATGAGGCATGGCATGGCAAAGTGCAACAAATAATACTACAAGTTAAGTGGAGCTCAATATGCAACGAGTTGCATATTGACAAAACGCCACATTGACATATTTAGTTTAATCTTGTTTAAGCTACCAAACAATATTAAATGTTTTTAAACATGGCAAGAGGTGAAGCATAATTAAACTAACTAATTAGGCATGTTTAAATGAGGCCGGAAACTCAAACAACAATTCCGGAAAATCCTCATGTGCATATTTTGAATTTGGGACTGTTCTGCCCTAAACCAAATTTTAATGTTGTTAAACAATAAAACAAAGTGCACCATGTTAAACTAGGCATTTTTCCACCCCATTTACATATAAAGTTTATTTAAAACCGAGCTACGATTATTTAGTTATGAAATAAATCATTCTAACATGGCATTTATGCAAAAATAAAGCAAACACCAAGGTAAACATTTTAAACATCGATGATAGTGGCATATTATGAAACTAGACAGAAATCTAAGCATTTTTCATATATAAATTATTTTAATCCAATGCAGGGTTGTGGAGTTATTAAATGCATGAACATGAGGGACTTTTCTGCAAAACTGGTAACTCTGGATAAATAGACAAATTCGTTGGACTGATAAAAAAACCTAAACAGGGCAAAACTAGCTGGAGCAGGCCCAACAGAAGGGGAAAAGGGAGGCGCTGGGGGGTGTGGCCTCACCCAGTGGGCTTCGGCCCGGTTCGGTGAAGGCAGCAGGCTGAGGGGCGGCGCGAGCGAGCTGGGCCTTGGCTCGGGCCCGATCTGGAGGGCGCTGGAGGCTCGCGCTCCTGTTCTGACGAAGCATAGGGAGCAGGGCGCTAGCAGCAGGTCGAGGCAGGGGCCAGGCACGGCGGCAGCTTGGTCTCCGGCAACGGAGCCACGACCTTGTCGGGGGTTGGGTGGGACATATGCCAATGGATGGCTTATCATGGTGGGACCAAGTAGAACATCGCCGGTGCCTGGAAGCGGGATGAGGCGTAGACACGTATGCCGGCGAACTTTACCCAAGTTGGGGGCTCTCCGTGGAGATAATACCCCTACTCCTGCTCTGCGGGGTCTCCGCGTGATCACTAAGGCACTAGTGATACAAAGTGCTCCTCGAGCTGTGTCTAGGGGTAGGAGAAGGCAAGGCCAGCTCTTCCCGGCCCTAGGTTTCTGGCTAGATCTATCAGAGTGGGAACCCTTTGCATGGGTGGCCTAGGGGGTTTATATAGGCCTACCCCCCAGGGGTACAATGGTAATCTGGCCGGTTGTCGGGCCCGGCCGTCAGTGTCTCCAGCCTCCGGCTTCTCCGCCGATCGCTGGGGCCCTCCGCCTGGTGGGCCCTGCCGACTGGTTGGTGGCTGTTCACTTTAGCCGTATCCCCAGTGACGGGGGCTTGGTCATGTTAGCGTGGCTACAGTCCCACCGCCTGGTGGGAGGACACTGTAGCCACACCTGGTCTTATCAGCTTAATGGCATGCTCGCCTCGGGGCAAGGGACGGCCGCCTGCTGGAGGCCGGCCCCTCTCTGATCTGCCTGGTCGAACTTCCGCCGTCTTCCTTGGGGTCACTGTCCGATAGGTCCCGCCTCTGGCGGGCCGTACCGACAGGCCGTCGTGGGGAACAGGGCTCCGCCTGCTAGGAGCAACGTCAGGATAGATACGGCATAGTGCTCCATCGTGTGGAGATCTCTGTCTGTACGGAGCATTGTAGCCACGCCCGTCTCGAGCGTGGGAGGCGACGTGCTTCAATGTAGCCATACTTCGTCTTGTACTCCTGAGTGGGAGCTCGGCCGCCCCGTAGCCGTGAAGTAGCCGCATGCCTGTAGCCGCCCTCTCCGGAGGGCGGCCGCCAGGAGCTGGTCACTCGGAGCGTCGTAGTCTTGTGTCACCCGCCCTCTAGCAGCCGGCCGCCGAGCCAGCCGGCCTCAGAGGGCGGTGTTTTGGCTTGGGGCTCAGCTAGGCGGAGCTGGCCCAAAGTCTTGATAAATCTTGGGCCTCGGGTGAGCCTACCCATGGCCCATTACTCTGACAGTAGTCCCCGAAGCCGGTGACGCGTCGTGGTTGAGGGGCCGCGAGGTCTCAGCGGCTTCCCCCCTCCCCGTGCTCGGGAAAAACGTCGACCGCCTGGTGGCCAGTCGGCCACTCGAGCCGGCCTCTCCCAGGTGGAGATAAGTGATCGATTTTGAACTCCAAGGCGGGAAACAGGTGGTGTGCCTGTTAAGCTTCCCCAAGCTATCGCCCGCCACGGACGCGCCACGCGGCGCACGCCAGCCTGACAAGCCTGCCATCCCACGCTTTCGACGGGACATGACTCTGGGCCGGGCCCACCACTACCACGCCTCGGCAACTGGGCGGATTTACTGTGCCGGAGGGGGCGGTTGCCATCCCCATGACTATTCATGGCGGGGTGAATGCACGGGAGACGGGGGGGTCGTGGGGATGTGGGCGCAGTTAATCCCACGACCCCACGTCCCGCCCGCTCGGCTACATAGCCCGGGCGCTATAAGTAGGGAGGGGGAGAGGTGCGGCAAAGTTCCTGCGCCCCCTCCCACTCTTCTTCTTCTTCTCTTAGCCTCCGCTGCTGCTGCTGCCGTAACGCCGCCGCCGTTGCTCGATGCCGACGTGTCTTTCCTCTCCGTGCCGCCAGCCGGAGCCATGGGCGACTGGGATGGATCGACCGTGATCGAGGACCACATCGCTTTCCTCCGCGACACGCGCCGGATGCCCAGCGCGACCTTCGTCAAGGCGCGGGTGCCGCCGGAGACGGAGATCTCGCCGGCGCCGCAGGAAGGCGAGCGGGTCGTCTTCTGCTCGCATTTCCTGCGGGGCTTTGTCCTCCCTGCAAGCAATTTCTTCCGCGCCTTCCTCAACTTCTACAACCTTCAGCCCCATCACCTCACGCCCAATGCCGTGACCTTGCTCTCCGCCTTCATCACGGCGTGCGAGGGCTACCTCGGCATCCTCCCCACCATTGAGTTGTGGGGAGCGTTCTTCTATGGAAAGCTCGGCACCTCCGCCAAGGAGACGGCGGCCGAGTGCGGGGGCTTCGTCGCCGTGCACCGGCCGGCGAAACGGAACGCGTTCCCCGTCATCAAGCTGGCGCAGTCGGTGAAGATGTGGCAGCAGTCCTATTTCTACGTCGGGAACGTGGACCCTGCTGCCGACTTCCTCAACCTGCCGGCCTACGAGGCCGGGCCCCCCACCAGAGCTCGCGTCTCCTGGAAGTACAAGCCGAAGCCGGTGTCGGGGGACGCGGCGGCTGCCATCGGCCGACTCCGAGTGCTCCAAGAGTCGGAGGGCCTCGTGGCCTCCGACCTTCTTGTTGCCTTCATGGAGCGCCGGGTTCTCCCGCTCCAGAGCTGCCCTCATCCGATCTTCCGGATGGGCGGACACCGCAACCCGTGCCGGCTGTGCATGAAGGGAATGCCGCCTGCTGAAGTCTCCCGGATGGTAAACGAAATCTCCGGCCTCAAGATGTCAGAGAAGGAGTGGCGGTTCAGGAAGCGGCCGTACTCTCGCCAAAACCCGCCTCCTGCTGTAAGTTTCTTCTGCTTTGTTTTTCTTTATGACGCCGCTTCTTCAAGACTTGATTCCTTCTTGGTTGCAGATTTATATGTCCGAGGCAACGGCCGCCCTTCTCGGGCCGGGTGATAACCTCTAGGCGGACAGGGCGTAGAGTGACTTGGACGACCCCGACTTGGGGGCGGCCGCCCTGGTCGATGACGCGACAGGCGGCGGCGGCAGAGCGGACGACGGTGGCGGAGCTGGCGGCTCCGAGGGAGGTGGCGGCGTGGAGGCCTGGCCCGACGACGACGAAGACGAAGATGAGCCGCGCCCCGCTCGGAGCTCCGCCACCACTGGCGCCGGCCCCTCTTCTGGGCCGCCCGCCCTAGGCAGCAAGCGCAAGTAGAAATAGGGCTCGACCCTGTTCGGCAGCGCCCCAAAAAAGCCCAAAAATCCGGCCGCGGCGAGCAGGCGGAAAGAGACCGCGGCCAGGGCGACCCAATATCAAAGGCAACCGAAGGTGCCAGTTATGGTGTCGGCGTAAGCATCATTTCCTTACTCCTCATTTTTTCATCAATCTGTTGTGAAAATCTTCTGACTTGTCCTCCTATTTCAGGGCCCCGCTGATCCTTGAGAAGTCGGTTGCCGGCTCGATCCTCAGGTCGGCAGCGACCTCCTCGACCAGCCGGCACATCGACCCGGCCGCCGACCTCCGGGAGGCGCCAGAGCGGAATGCGCGGGAGGCGAGTGACGAGGCGGAGGCCGACCGCCTGGCCAAGGAGCAGGCGGACCTGTCTGTCGCGTGTGCCACAAGGGCGCTGGCGCGGGTGGAAGCTCAGGCCGCGGAGAAGGAACGGCTCGCGGAGGCCGCCCGCCGCCAAGAGCCACTATTTGTGGCCCCTCTAACACTGCGTCGCGTCCGCCTGATTTCAAGGCGACAGCCGGAGGAGCCGGCGACGACTACCTGATCCAAGAGCGGGGGGGCGGAGACGTAGCCATGTCGGACGTCTTTGTGCCGCCGCCCCCGCCGCCGCCTCCGCCAGCCAGCGAGCCCCGAGACGAACAGCCAGTGGCGCCGCCGGTGCCACCGGTTGAGACCGTGGTGGCAACGGTCCTGGTTCCCGCGGTCCGCATCCCCACGCGCCGCTATCTAGAGAAGGCGGCCTCGGCGCCGCGGCCGCACGAGATCGGCGCCTCGAGCTCGTCGGCCCTTGACACCGAGGCGACCAGTGCCGCGCCCATGGGCTGGGTACGCGGGGGCGGAACTGGCGCCCTGAACGAGGCGTCCCTTGATGTCCAGGCCAAGCTTCGGGCGGAGGCAACGGCACTCAAGCGCTGCAACGAGGCCTACTTGGAGTCGCGCACCGCCATCCGAGTAAGCCGTCTTTCGGTTTTCTCTCCAAATGTTCTTCTTTGCTTCTTTCGTGTGGGCGCGCAAGCGCACCCACTGGGTGTAGTCCCCAAGTTCTGGGCCAGCAGCTGAGCAGGCGGGTCGGAACTTTAACTTGTAGTTGCCGATGCTGATTTTCGTTTGGTTGTTTCTTCTGCAGGATTATCATAACCTTCGCGACCACCTACAACTCCAAGGTTCGGGAGCTAGAGGCGCAGACGGCCCATCTCGCCGAAAGCCGGCGTAAGTCTCTTTCTTCTTTCTTCGTGAGGGCGCGTTGGCGCACCCGCAGGCTGTAGTCCCCGAGGTTCGGGCCGACTGCTGAGCAGTCGGGCCGAATCTCCTTAGTTGTTCCTTTTTTTTGTTGGCTACTTCTTTTCCGCGGGGGCGCGCTGGCGCGCCTGCGGGCTGTAGTCCCCGAGGTTTGGGCCGACTACTGAGCAGTCGGGCCGAATCTCCTCGGTTATTTCTTTCCTTTATCTTGCCTGCTTGACTGATGCCTTCTTCTTTTCTTTCTTTCTTCAGAGGCTAATGTCGATCTGCAGTAGCAGCTGGGCAAAGCCAAGACCGCCCTTCGTGGCAAGGAGGCGGAGTGCAGCAAGCTGGCGGAGGAGCGGGACCGCCTGGCCGCCCGACTTGCCGAACAGGCGGAAAACCTCAAGGCGGCCCAGCTGAAGGCGGAGACGGCGGAGGCCAGCCTCCTTGCCGAGTTTGAGCTCGAGCGCTCTGCCTGGGCCGACAAGGAGGCCCAGGTGACGGCCTGCTTCAGCAGTATTGAGAATTTGGTCGATGGTAAGCCATATTCTCTTAGTTTCTTGCCTTGAGTTATCAGTCTTTGCTTATAGCCTTGGCCTTTTTCTTCCTCTGCCAGGACAGACTTCTTCCCGGGCCATTCTATAGCCGCCACCCAGATGATCGAGGCCCAGCGCGAGGAGCGAAGGGCAGAGGGCATGCAGATCGCCGCTGATGCCCCCTGGACCCTTGGTGAACAGGTCCTCAGCATTCAGGCCCGGCTTTGGCCTGCTCACCGCTTGCTGCGTCGCCTGCAGCGTATCGGAGCCCAGGCGGTCTCCGCCCTCTGGCCAGGCTTGCCGACCCCACGCACCCCAAGTCGGACTGCCGACTGGCCGGAGGTGGCGGCCGGCCGCCTGGAGGCCTGGAAGGGCTCAGCAGCCCGGGCAGGAGCACGTCGGACCTTGGAATTCGTCAAGGTGTGGTACCCTGGGCTAGACCTAGCCCAGTTAACCACGTTCTGATTGGAGGCGCAGGAGGAGCTGGCAGCGGTGGAAGCTGAGCTTGTTAGCAGGGCAGCGGCGATCGCCGACTTCACCGACACCAGTGTCTTTGTCCCGGAGGTGGTCGAGGAAGGCAGTGAAGCTCCGCATGAATGGCTTGGGCTAAACCCAGAAGACAGTGAAGACTCCGCTGAAGTCATCGCCTCCAGCGACGAGGGGGGGACGGGGAGGAGGAAGAGGAGGCGGAGGAGGAGGAGGAGGAGGAAGACGAGAGCGACGTCAACATGCCGGAGGTCGGGGCGGACGGTCAGCCCCAACCTGACCGGGCCTCAAGCAACGAGCCAGGCACCGAGGTGCCGCCCGCTACTGAAGGCATTCAAGTGGGGGCAGACCTGCCGCCTGTTCCTCCGACGGATGCTAGCGACTCCGTCCTCCAGCACTCCAACGCTCTGCCTGCTGCCGGCGATCCCTCTGCTGAGACGGAGCCGCCTGTCGCGCCAGGTGGCGTGGCCAACTCCAACCTTCATTCGGAGCCCTTGGCCACGCCATCCGGCACCGGCCAGCCGGAGCTCTCTGCCGCGCCAACCGGCACCGCCCAGCCGGAGTCCTCTGCTGCGCCTTAGGATTTTATCTGTTTTCTGCTTGCTACTTTGAACACTTTGGTTAAATTTGCACAATTCCACCCGTGGGGTGTATATCAAACTCTGTTTGAATGCTGGCCAGAGGCCTTTATCCATGTAAACATATTTTATCATCGCTTATGCTTACTGTGCCGACCTCCACTCTTCTTTCCTTTTTCTCCTTGGTTTTTTCCTTTGCCGTCAACCCTTTGGCTTTGCTTTCGCTGGCCAGGCGGCCGCTCTGCGGACCGTGGCTGGTTTGAGCGTTCTAGCCGTTTGTGAGGGGGGCTAGGATTTAACCATTCGGAGCTTCGGGTAGTAAGGTGGAGGCCGGCCGTCTGGCCGCCAAGTAGCCAGACGGCTAGGCGCGATGCCGCGTGCTACTATATGCGCTTCTCTCCTTAGTCTTTTTTCGTGTGGGGCACCTCTTTGCGTCCTTTGCCCGCCATGCAGTCGCTCTGCGAGCTGTGGCTTCTGACAAAGGAAGCTTTGGTGCCGGCACACTACTTGTCCGGATGCAGGGGGCGGCATATTGTAGAAGGCGGCGAGGCTCCGGGCCGACTGGTCGAACCCGGTGCCAGGCGGGGAAAAAAGGACTATACATTCTCATAGGCATGATACTTATCATATAGATAAAAGAGGGCAGTCCCCGAGCTCTTCTCGAGGGACCCGGAGTCTTTATACATAGTACAAAAGGTAGCGTGATACATACTGCTTTCAACTGTAAAACCTTCGGAGGAGGTTTGCGTTCCATGGCCTCTCTGTTTCTTTGCCTGAATCATCTCTCTTGCATGCTCTGGGCTTCTGGGCATCGATCAGATAGTAGGCATCGTTTCCCAACACCTTACTGATGATAAAAGGACCTTCCCAAGGTGCCGAGAGCTTGTGCTGTCCGGCTGTTCGCTGGATTAGCCGGAGCACAAGGTCTCCCTCCAGGAAGGACCTTGGCTTCACCTTGCGGTTGTGGTATCGTCGCAGGCTCTGGTGGTAGATGGTCGACCTGCTGAGTGCCAACAGCCGGCCCTCTTCCAGCAAGTCGACACCGTCTTCTCGTGCCTCCTTGGTGTCCGCCTCGGTGTACATGGTGACCCTTGGGGAGTCAAATTCGATGTCCGTCGGGATGACGGCTTCGGCACCGTAGACGAGGAAGAAAGGCGTGAAGCCTGTTGATTTGTTTGGAGTTGTGCGCAAGCTCCAGAGGACGGGCGGCAGCTCGTCGAGCCAGCAGCCGGCCGAACGCTCCAGAGGCTCGACAAGTCGGGGCTTGAGGCCGGACAAAATGAGGCCGTTTGCGCGTTCCACCTGGCCGTTTGACTGGGGGTGGGCAACGGACGCTAAGTCCAGGCGGATGCCCTGTGTTGCACAAAAACGGGCCAAGGCTCCCTTGGCGAAGTTGGTGCCGTTGTCGGTGATGATACTGTGCGGGATGCCATACCGCGTGGTGATGTCGGCGATGAAGGTCACGGCAGTCAGCCCATTCAGCTTCTTGATTGGTTTTGCCTCTATCCACTTGGTAAACTTGTCCACCGCAACCAGCAAGTGAGTCAGGCCACCGCGGGCCGTCTTGAATGGTCCCACCATATCCAATCCCCACACGGTAAAGGGCCACGCTATGGGAATGGTCTTGAGTGCAGAAGCTGGCAGGTATGGCTTGGAGCGGAACCTCTGGCACCCCTGACACTTCTGAACTAGCTCCTTAGCCTCTTCCAAGGTAGTGGGCCAGAAGAACCCATGGCAGAAAGCTTTGGCCACCAGGGCTCTTGAAGCCGCGTGGTGGCCACATTCGCCCTGATGGATATCTTTGAGTATTGCTTGGCCTTGGTCCGACTCCACACACCGCTGATAAACCCCTATTACGCTTCGTCGCACCAGCTCTCTGTTGACTATGGTGTAGGCTGCAGCTCGCCTCTGCACCTGTCGGGCTGAGACTTCATCGGTTGGCAGCTCTTTATTCACCAAGAACTTGAGGATTGGTTGGGCCCATGAGGGCGCCGCAATTTCTTCGACTGTGACTACTGCAACTTGAATGAGGGCGGCTGGGAGGGGAGGCGGCTGGCTGGCAGCTGCTTCCGCCTGCTGTGTTGGAGAAGTCCCTGGGCCGACTGCTGAAGTCCCTGGGCCGGGTTCTGAAGTCCCCGGGTCGGGCGCGGCTGTAGCAGTCCCCGGGCTGCCTGTCGAGGTCCCTGTGCCGGCCTCTGGGGCCCTCAAGTCGGATCCAACTGCTTCGGGAAGGGCCGGCACAAAGATGGAGTCTGAATCAGGAGACGGCTTGACATATGGTTTCAGAAGGCGGCATAGGGCGATGCCTGCTGGTATTGCTTGTTGGGTGGAGCCAATCCGTGCCAGAGCATCTGCTTGCTTGTTGTCATTTCTTGGCACGTGAAGGAACTAGCACCCATCAAAGTATCCACTGAGTTGCTGCATGAGGAAGCGGTAGCTTGCCATGTTTGCATCCTTGGCGTCCCAGTCGCCTGACGACTGCTGGACCACCAAGTCGGAGTCACCATAGCACAGGATCCGGCGGATGCCGAGTTCCTTGGCAAGCCGGAGCCCATGTATGAGTGCCTCATATTCTGCTACGTTGTTGGAGGCGGCGAAGTGGACTTGCAACACGTATTTGAGCTTGTCGCCCTTGGGAGAGGTGAGGACGACGCCGGCTCCCAGGCCCGTGCGCATCTTCGAGCCATCGAAATGCATCCGCCAATGAGTGGAGTCTGGTGCAAGCGGCAAATATTGGGTCTCGGCCCAATCGACGAGGAAGTCGGCCAACACTTGTGATTTGATGGCGGTGCAAGGCTGGTAGTAGATGGTGTAAGGGGCCAGATCAATGGCCCATTTGGCCACTCGTCTAGAGGCGTCTCGGCTCCCAATGATCTTAGCGAGTGGAGCTGTGCAGACAATAGTTATTGGGTGCTCTTGGAAGTAGGGCTTCAGCTTCTTGGTGGCGAAGTACATGCCATAACACATCTTCTGGTAGTGGGGGTAGTTTTGCTTGGAGGCGGACAATACTTCGCTCAAGTAATACACCGGTCTCTGGACCGGTAATGCTTCGTCCTTCTCCTTGCGCTCTACCACCATGACTATGCTGACAACCCGACTGGTGGCTGCAATGTAGAGGAGCATGGGCTCCTTCTTAGTCGGAGCCGCCAGGATAGGCGGGGTTGCCAACATCTTCTTGAGTTGGAGAAATGCTTCGTCCGCCTTGTCGTTCCACTCGAAAAAGGTGGTCTTCTTCATGAGTTGGTACAAGGGAAGGGCCTTCTCACCCAGCCAACTGATGAAACGGCTGACTGACGCCAAGTAGCCGGTGAATTTCTGCACGTCCAGCAGTCGGGTGGGCACTTTCATCATCTCGATTTCTTTGATCTTCACGGGATTGCACTCTATGCCGCGCTCTGAGACCAGGAAACCGAGGAGCTGGCCGGCTGGTACTCCAAAGACACATTTCTCCGGGTTGAGCTTGATCTGGAATCGGCGCAGGTTCTCAAAGGTCTACTTGAGGTCCTCCAGCAGCGTGCCACGCTTCTCCGTATTCACCACCACATCATCCACATATACATGGGAATTTCTGCCGAGTTGCTTGAGGAGGCACTTCTACATGCAACGCTGGAACGTGGCGCCGGCGTTTCTCAAGCCGAACGTCATGGTCAGGTAGCAGAAGGCTCCAAATGGCATGATGAAGGCAGTCTTCAGTCTGTCGGTCGGGTTTAGTTTTATTTGGTGATACCCAGAGTATGCATCCAAGAAACTTAACAGCTCGCATCCGGCTGTGGAGTCTATTACTTGATCAGTCCTTGGCAGAGCAAAGGGATCTTTAGGGCAGGCTTTGTTGAGGCTGGTGTAGTCAATGCACATGCGCCACGGCTTGTTCTTTTTCAACACTAGGACTGGGTTGGCCAGCCACTCTGGAAAGAATACTTCCATGATGAATCCGGCTGCTAGGATCTGGGCTATCTCTTCTCCGACAACTCTTCTCTTCTCTTCTGACAGGCGGCACAAGGGCTGCCTGACCGGCTTGACGTCTGGTCGGACATGTAGCTTGTGCTCGGCGAAATCCGTCGGAACACCTGGCATGTCTTGGGGAGACCATGCAAAGATATCCCGATTCTCACAGAGGAAATTGACGAGCTCGCTTTCCTATTTGCTGTCAAGGCATGTGCCTACAACAGCGTGCCTCTCCAGGTGCTCCGGGTCCAAGGGTATTTTCTTTGTTTCTTTGGCCGGCTTGAACGAGACCTCAGCCTCCGACTCCTGGGGGGTGGGTGACATTTCCGGCTTCTTGCCTGCCAACGCCACCACCCGTTCAAGGAGCCGCTTCTCGGCAGCGATCACGAGGGACTCGGCCAGCCTGCTACTATCTGCAGCGCAGGTGATCGATCTCTTGTAGTCTCCGACTACTGTCAGGATTCCCTTGGTACTTGGCATCTTCATCTTGAGGTAGGCATAGTGGGGGACCGCCATGAACCTGGCGAGTGCAGGCCGGCCAAGCAGGGCATGGTAGGGGCTCTCAAGGTCCACCACTTCAAACCAAACTGACTCTCGGCGGAAGTGATTCTTGTCTCTAAAGAGGACATCAATCTGGGTCTTGCCGATTGGTGAGCAGGAAAGGCCAGGGACTATGCCATGGAAAACAGTCCGACTGGGGGTAAGCTGCTTCTGCTTGATTCCCAATTTCTCCATTGAGTCACGGTACAGGATATTGATGCTGCTGCCGCCATCTATCAGGACTCTGGAGAAACGGGTGGCCCGCCTCTCCGTTGCAAGGGTTGCTTCTAAGACCAGGGCATACGAACCAGGGGAAGGCATCACTTCCGGGTGGTCAGCCCTGCTCCAACTGATAGGCTTCTCGGACCAATGCATGAACTTTGGAATACTGGAGGCCACTGCTTGCACTTCTTGTTGCTGTTGCCGTCTGCTGCGCCTGTCATCAGCCATGCTGGTAAACACAACGTAGGCTCCGTGCTACTCCGGGTACTCGTCTTGTATGGCGCCGACTGGCCGGGCCGCCGGCTACTGGGGCTGAGGAGGCAGCGGTCCGGCAGGCGGAGGAGGCAGGAGTCCATCTCCCTTGGCAATTCTGGTGAGCCAGTGACAATTGTGAGTGGTGTGGTTGGAGGGCTTCGCGCCGCTATGGAACTTGCAAGGTGCATCCAAGGTTTGCTCGTAAGAGAAAGCAGGCAACCAATTGGTCTTGCCGCCCTTTTGCCGCTTGGGGGCCGGCTGCCCTTCTGGCTGCTGATCCTCGACCGTCGCCACCTGCCGGCTGGTGGAAGCTGGCTGGGTGGCCTTCCGCTTGTGATCTCCTGGTTGTTGTCGCCGACTGGTGTCACCAGCCGGAGTCTGAGGCGCCTGAGGGGCCACCTTGCCAAACGCATCAACCAGGATCTCCGCCTTCATGGAGGAGTCGGCTGTGGCATGCTTGTCGGCGATGACCAGCAGCTCATCGAGGGTCTTGGGCTCGTCGCAGAGGAGTCGGTGCTTGAGGAGGGTGCCCTCTCGGCACCCGGCAGTGAGGTACTCGATCGCCTGCACCTCGTGCACGCCTTCGCAGGAATTGCGCAGCTCGGTCCAGCGCATGAGGTAGTCGCGAGTCGACTCCGTGGGCCCTTGGACGCACAAGGAGAGCTGTCGGGGCTTGGGAGCCCGCTTGTAGGTGCTAGTGAAGTTGCGGATGAAGACCTCAGTGAAATCAACCTAGTTGTTGATGATGCGGGGCTTCAGGCTGTTGAGCCACGTCCGGGCAGTGCCCTGAAGCATGAGCGGGATGTACTTCACGGCAACACGCTTGTTGCCGTTCGCTATACTGACGGCCGTGGAGTAGTCGACCAGCCAGTCCTCCGGCTTCACGGAGCCGGTGTACTTGGGTGTGTCTTGCGGGAGGGTGAACCCTTTAGGGAAGGGCTCATCTCGGATTCGGGGGCCGAAGCAGGGCGGGCCCAGCGCATCTTCTTCTTCGAGCGTCAGGGATCGGTTGAGACGATCGATCCAATGGCGAGCATCATTCTCTTTGACTCCCTCCCGACGGCCAAGGCGGTCGCCGAGTATCGGATGCGTGATAGGAGGCGGGGAGGGGTATCTTGCTCCATGAGGCGGGGGAGGCGGCAGGTTGCCTCGCCGCTCTACTGCACGAGGGCGGCCGTCCTCATCCCGCTCGATGGAGAGGTGTGTCCGACTACTGTTGGCAGCCGGCTCGTTGCCCTTTCCTCCGCGGGCGCCACCAGTCGGCATCCAGGAGGTCGCCCCATGATCTCGGCGTGGGGGCGGCTCGTTGTTTCGTCCGGGTGGGACTTCGGCGTGGTAGGCGGCCTCGTGCTGCGCGGCTGCTGCGTCTAGGAGCTGCTAGACTCCCTTCGTCATGAGGCGGTGCTCGTCGCCGTCGCATTTGTCCAGCTCATCTGTTACCGCCTGGGCGGCCCGGATGTTTTCCGCATGCGTGGCATTGATGGGGCGCTCTGCCCCGAACATGCTGGCGACGGTCGCGCCACGCTGCCGAACTATGTTGAGGTGGCTAGGCCCCTCAGGAGCCGGCGTGCCGCCTACGGCCCGGTCCATCTCGCGCCGATAGGCGTCCGAAAGCCGGCACATGTTAGCCAGGCGGCCAGCATTTTTGAGAAGCTGGAGGCGGCGTGCCTCCAGTGCCTCAGTGTCCGCGCCCTCGGGAATGGGCGCCGTGAGGTCGCGCAGAGTGGCATCGAGGGGATCTTGAGTAAGCCCGTCCGAGTGCCCCTCGCTGTTGATGACGAGCACCTCCGTGACGGTGCTCCCGCCGCTGTACTCGTGAGGAGGCGGCTTGTCGTAGACCACCACGTTGGTGGGGAACGCATCGAGCGACGCCGTGTCGGAGTCGACGATCATCGGATCGGTCGAGCTGACGGACTCCAGGTCCGCAGCATGCTCGCTGGCGACATGGAGCTAGTCGAGGAGGCTGACGAGGCGGCTCTCAGGGCAGCTTGTGCCCGCGTCAAAGGCCGGCTCGTCGGAGAGGTCGATCTCGCCGACGAGGTCAGCGAGGCAGCTTGCCACGCAGGCGATCTCCGCGCCGTGCAGCGCGTCAGGGCTGACGCCGTCGGGCATGCCGGGTTGGCTTTTCTCGCCAGGAAGGAACAAGGTTCCCGTCTAGAGCAGATCTCTGGGAGACGGTGCACCTCGCCCCACGGTGGGCGCCAAATGTCGGGGGTTGGGTGCGACATATGCCAATGGATGGCTTATCATGGTGGGAGCGAGTAGAACGTCGCCGGTGCCTCGAAGCGGGATGAGGCGTAGACACGTACGCCGGCGAACTTTACCCAGGTTGGGGGCTCTCCGTGGATATAATACCCCTACTCTTGCTCTGCGGGGTCTCCGCATGATCACTAAGGCACTAGTGATACAAAGTGCTCCTCGAGCTGTGTCTAGGGGTAGGAGAAGGCAAGGCCAGCTCTTCCCGACCCTAGGTTTCTGGCTATTTCTATCAGAGTGGGAACCCTTTGCATGGGTGGCCTGGGGGGTTTATATAGGCCTACCCCCCAGGGGTACAATGGTAATCTGGCCGGCTGCCGAGCCCAGTCATCAGTGTCTCCAGCCTCTGGCTTCTCCACCGACCGCTGGGGCCCTCCGCCTGGTGGGCCCTGCCGACTGGTTGGTGGCTGTTCACTATAGCCGTATCCCCAATGACGGGGGCTTGGTCATCTTAGCGTGGCTACAGTCCCACCGCCTGGTGGGAGGACACTGTAGCCACACCTGGTCTTATCAGCTTAATGGCATGCTCGCCTCGGGGCAAGGGACGGCCGCCTGCTGGAGGCCGGCCCCTCTCTGATCCGCCTGGTCGAACTTCCGCCGTCTTCCTTGGGGTCACTGTCCGATAGGGCCCGCCTTTGGCGGGCCGTACCGACAGGCCGTCGTGGGAAACAGGGCTCCGCCTGCTAGGATCAACATCAGGATAGATATGGCACAGTGCTCCGTCGTGTGGAGATCTCCGTCTGTACGGAGCACTGTAGCCACGCCCGTCTCGAGCGTGGGATGAGACGTGCTTCACTGTAGCCATACTTCATCTTGTACTCCTGATGGGAGCTCGGCCGCACCGTAGTCGTGAAGTAGCCGCCTGCCTGTAGCCACCCTCTCCGAAGGGCGGCCGCCAGAAGCCGGTCACTCGGAGCATCGTAGTCTTGGGTCACCCGCCCTCTGGCAGCCGGCCGCCGAGCCAGCCGGCCTCAGAGGGCGGAGTTTCGGCTTGGGGCTCAGCTAGGCGGAGCTGGCCCAAAGTCTTGATAAATCTTGGGCCTCGGGTGAGCCTACCCGTGGCCCATTACTCCGACAGACCTGGAGGCAGGGACGAGGCCGAGGCGCAGGGACTCGCCGGATCTGACGGAGGCAGCGACGAACAAAGCAGGACCGCAGCGGGAACTGCAAGGCCATGGCGGAACTGTTGCCTGAAGAAAAGACAGAGGAAAAATCAGAGAGAGACAGAGAAAGAACTAGAGGGAGGGAGAGCACGGGGAAAGAGAGGGGCGGTGCTCATCTGCTCTTGGGCCAGGTGGCCGACAATGCAGTAGCAGGTCTGGAACAAGATGAGGCGGCGATGGCCTGGACGATGAGGAGGCCGCGGACGAAGGACGACGACAGCTTGAGGCGCGTGGGACACCCGGGCAGAGGAGCTCGAGCATCGGGCTCACGAGAGTCCTGGCGAGGACAAGGTCTGGAGCAGGGCGCCGGGGTTGAGTGGACGCGCGCACGGGAGGAGAGGAGAGGTCGATGACGATGTTGCAGTTACTGTCGGCGGTGGCGGCGAGCTTCAGATCGAGGAGGGAAAATGGGGTCGCGGCGAAGGGAGGCTGCAGGAGACTGTGAGGATGGTGGCAGCTCGGTTCTGTTGGCCGATGGCGGGAGGCTTGGATGGGTGGATAGAGGATCTGGAGGGGATCGATGGATGAACTTGATCGAGAGGTGGAGGCGACGGGTTGGTCTGGTGTTGAAAACTAGGGAGGATTTTGGATCATGGAGGATCCCGATGAGGAAGGGACAGGAAGAGTGGCGGCGCTCGAGAGTGGGTGGATGGGACAGGATCCCTTGTTTCTAGGGTTGGTCTGATATAAATAGCAGGTGGGATCAGGTTAGGTCCGTTCGATCTTAATCGGGCGATCGAGAATAAATAGGTTCGGTAGCCCAAATAAGAAAACGGAGATGTTTTATAGATGTTTGGGGATGATCCGGACACATCGGTCACGACAGCCCGGTTCGGGTTCGCAGCAGTTTTCAGACGCGCGCAAGAGGGGGTTGGTGGTTTGACAAGAGGGAAATGCGGTTGGTCTCGGAACGGTCAACGAACGCAATAGAGAGAAGCGAAGGAGCGACAACTACGAGCGGATGCAAGTTTTAAGAAAACAATGCCGATGCAATGCGCATGATGCTATGAGATGAGATGCATGCCATGACCAAAATGCAAAATGAAAGACAAAACCCAACCACGGAGGAGATAACATATCACATAGCCGGAAATGGCAGGAGTTGGAGTTCCAAATATGGAAAGTAACATCCGGGGCGTTACATATTCTATGAAGACGCACTTCTCCGATTTGGGTTCGAGCTTATCAGGTTGAAACCTTTTCACATAAGCATCGCAGCCCCAAACTTTAAGAAACGACAACTTTAGTTTCTTGCCAAACAACAGTTCATAAGGTGTCATCTCAATGGATTTTGATGGTGCCCTATTTAAAGTAAATGCAACTGTCTCTAATGCATAACACCAAAACGGTAGTGGTAGATCGGTAAGATACATCATAGATCGCATCATATCAAATAAAGTGCGGTTATGACATTTGGACACACCATTACGTTGTGGTGTTCCAGGTGGCATGAGTTTGTGAAACTATTCCACATTATTTTAACTGAAGGCCAAACTCGTAACTCAAATATTCATCTCCACGATCAGATCATAGAAACTTTATTTTCTTGTTACGATGATTTTCTACTTCACTCTGAAATTCTTTGAACCTTTCAACTGTTTCAGACTTATGTTTCATCAAGTAGATACCCATATCTGCTCAAATCATCTGTGAAGGTCAGAAAATAACGATACCAGCCACGAGCCTTAATACTCATTGGTCTGCATACATCAGTATGTATTATTTCCAACAAGTCAGTAGCTCGTTGGATTGTTCTGGAGAACGAAGTTTTAGTCATCTTGCCCAAAAGGCACGGTTCGCAAGCATCAAATGATTCAGAACCAAGTGATTCCGAAAATCCATCTTTATGGAGTTTCTTCATGCGCTTTACACCGATATGACCCAAACGGCAGTGCCACAAATAAGTTGCACTATCATTATTAACTTTGCATCTTTTGCCATCAATATTATGAATATGTGTATCACTATGATCGAGATCCAATAAATTATTTTCATTGGGTGTATGACCATTGAAGGTTTTATTCATGTAAACAGAACAACAATTATTCTCTGACTTTAAATGAATAATGGTATTGCAATAAATATGATCAAATCATATTCATGCTCAATGCAAACGCCAAATAACATTTATTTAGGTTTAACACTAATCCCGAAAGTATAGGGAGTGTGTGATGATGATCATATCAATCTTTGAACTGCTTCCAACACTCATCTTCACTTCCCCTCGACTAGTCTCTGCTTATTATGTAACTCATGTTTCGAGTTACTAATCTTAGAAATTGAACAAGTATCAAATACTCAGGGGCTACTATAAACACTAGTAAGGCACACATCAATAACCTGTATATCAAATATACCCTTGTTCACTTTAACATCCTTCTTATCCGCCAAATACTTGGGGTAGTTCCGCTTCCAGCAACCAGTCCCTTTGCAGTAGAAGCACTTAGTCTCAGGCTTAGGTCCAGACTTGGGCTTCTTCACTTGAGCAGCAACTTGCTTGCCGTTCTTTTTGAAGTTCCCCTCCTTCCCTTTGCCCTTTTCTTGAAACTAGTGGTCTTGTCAACCATCAACACTTGATGTTTTTCTTGATTTCTACCTTCCCCGATTTTAGCATCGCGAAGAGCTTGGGAATTGTTTTTGTAATCCCTTGCATATTATAGTTCATCACAAAGTTCTACTAACTTGGTGAAGGTGACTAGAGAATTATGTCAATCACTATCTTATCTGGAAGATTAACTCCCACTTGATTCAAGCGATTGTAGTACCCAGACAATCTAAGCACATGATCACTGCTTGAGCTATTCTCCTCCATCTTTTAGCTATAGAACTTGTTGGAGACTTCATATCTCTTAACTCGGGTATTTGCTTGAAATATTAACTTCAACTCCTGGAACATCTCATATGGTACATGACATTCAAAACATCTTTGAAGTCTCGATTCTAAGCCGTTAAGCACGGTGCACTAAACTATTAAGTAGTCATCATATTTGAGCTAGCCAAACGTTCATAACATCTGCATCTGCTCCTACAATAGGTCTTTCACCTAGCGGTGCATCAAGGAATTCTTCTGTGCAGCAATGAGGATAAACCTCAGATCACAGACCCAGTCCGTATCATTGCTACTATCATCTTACAACTTAGTTTTTCTCTAGGAACATATCAAAATAAACATAGGGAAGCAACAACGTGAGCTATTAATCTACAACATAATTTGCAAAATACTATCAGGACTGAGTTGATGATAAATTAAAGTTCAATTAATCATATTTACTTAAGAACTCCCACTTGGATAGACATCCCTCTAATCATCTAAGTGATCACGTGATCCAAATCAACTAAACCATGTCCGATCATCACGTGAGATGGAGAGTTTTCAATGGTGACCATCACTATGTTGATCATATCTACTATATGATTCACGCTCGACCTTTCGGTCTCAGTGTTCCGAGGCCATATCTGTATATGCTAGGCTCGTCAAGTTTAACCTGAGTATTCCGCGTGTGCAACTGTTTTGCACCCATTGTATTTGAACTTAGAGCCAATCACACCCGATCATCACGTGGTGTCTCAGCACGAAGAACTTTCGCAACGGTGCATACTCAGGGAGAACACTTATACCTTGAAATTTAGTGAGAGATCATCTTATAATGCTACCGTCAATCAAAGCAAAATAAGATGCATAAAGGATAAACATCACATGCAATCAATATAAGTGATATGATATGGCCATCATCATCTTGTGCTTGTGATCTCCATCTCCAAAGCACCGTCATGATCACCATCGTCACTGGCGCGACACCTAGATCTCCATCGTAGCATCGTTGTCGTTTCGCCACCTATTGCTTCTACGACTATCGCTACCGCTTAGTGATAAAGTAAAGCAATTACAGGGCGATTGCATTGCATACAATAAAGCGACAACCATATGGCTCCTGCCAGTTGCCGATAACTTTGTTACAAAACATGATCATCTCATACAATAAAATTTAGCATCATGTCTTGACCATATCACATCACAACATGCCCTGCAAAAACAAGTTAGACGTCCTCTACTTTGTTGTTGCAAGTTTTACGTGGCTGCTACGGGCTGAGCAAGAACCGTTCTTACCTATGCATCAAAACCACAACGATAGTTCGTCAAGTTAGTGATGTTTTAACCTTCTCAAGGACCGGGTGTATCGACACTCGATTCAACTGAAGTTGGAGAAACTGACACCCGCCAGCCACCTATGTGCAAAGCACGTCGGTAGAACCAGTCTCGCGTAAGCGTACGCGTAACGTCGGTCTGGGCTGCTTCATCCAACAATACCGCCGAACCAAAGTATGACATGCTGGTAAGCAGTATGACTTGTATCGCCCACAACTCAGTTGTGTTCTACTCGTGCATATAACATCTACGCATAAAACCAGGCTCAGATGCCACTGAAGGGGAACGTAGTAATTTCAAAAAAAAATCCTACGCACATGCAAGATCATGGTGATGCATAGCAACGAGAGGTGAGAGTGTTGTCCACGTACCCTTGTAGACCGAAAGCGGAAGCGGTAGCACAACACGGTTGATGTAGTCGTATGTCTTCACGATCCGACCGATCAAGTACCAAATGTACGACACCTCTGACTTCAGCACACGTTCAGCTCGATGACGTCCCACGAACTCCGATCCAGCAGAGCTTTGAACTCTCCGTCAGCACGACGGCGTGATGACGGTGTTGATGTGTCTACCGACGCAGGGCTTCGCCTAAGCACCGCTATGATATTACCGAGGTGGAATATGGTGGAGGGGGGCACCGCACACGGCTAAGAGATCAAGAGATCAATTGTTGTATCTAGAGGTGCCCCCCTGCCCTTGTATATAAAGGAACAAGGGGGAGGGGGCGGCCGGCCAGGGGAGGGCGCACCAGGGAGGAGTCCTACTCCCACTGGGAGTAGGACTCGCTCCTTTCCTTGTCCAAGTAGGAAAGGGGAAGGAAGGGGAGAGAGGAGGAAGGAAAGGGGGGCGCCCCCCTTCTTGTCCTATTTGGACTAGAGGGGGAGGGGGTGCGCGGCCTACCTTGGCCGCCCCTCCTCTGCTCCACTTTGGGCCCATGAGGCCCATTAACCCCCCCCCTAGGGGGGGTTCCGGTAACCCCCCGGTACTCCAGTATACATACGATAACCCCCGGAACCATTCCGGTGTCTGAATATAGTCGTCCAATATATCAATATTCATGTCGCGACCATTTCAAGACTCCTCATCATGTACATGATCACATCCGAGACTCCAGAACTATTTTCGGTACATCAAAACACATAAACTCATAATATAACCGTCATCTAACTTTAAGCGTGCGGACCCTACAGGTTCGAGAACTATGTAGACATGACCAAGACACGTCTCCGGTTAATAACCAATAGCGGTACCTAGATGTTCATATTGGCTCCTACATATTCTACGAAGATGTTTATTGGTCAAACCGCATAACAACATACGTTGTTCCCTTTGTCATCGGTATGTTACTTGCCCGAGATTCGATCATCGGTATCTCAATACCTAGTTCAATCTCGTTACCGGCAAGTCTCTTTACTCGTTACGTAATGCATCATTCCATAACTAACTCATTAGCTACATTGCTTGCAAGGCTTATAGTGATGTGCATTACCGAGAGGGCCCAGAGATACCTCTCCGACAATCGGAGTGACAAATCCTAATCTCAAAATACGCCAACTCAACATGTACCTTCGGAGACACCTATAGAGCTCCTTTATAATCACCCAGTTACGTTGTGACGTTTGGTAGCACACAAAGTGTTCCTCCGGTAAACGGGAGTTGCATAATCTCATAGTCATAGGAACATGTATAAGAAAGCAATAGCAACATACTAAACGATCAAGTGCTAAGCTAACAAAATGGGTCAAGTCAATCACATCATTATCCTAATGATGTGATCCTGTTAATCAAATGACAACTCATGTCTATGGCTAGGAAACTTAACCATCTTTGATTCAACGAGCTAGTCAAGTAGAGGCATACTAGTGACACTTTGTTTGTCTATATATTCACACATGGACTAAGTTTCCGGTTAATACAATTCTAGCATGAATAATAAACATTTATCATGAAATATGGAAATAAATAATAACTTTATTATTTCCTCTAGGGCATATTTCCTTCAGTTGCACCTTAGTTACTTCTGTTACTTGTTACCTGTTACGAACTATCTCATCACAAAACTAGTTGTTACCAATAATTTCAGTGCTTATAGAGAATACCTGACTGAAAACCGCTTGTCATTTCCTTCTGCTCGTCGTTGGGTTCGACACTCTTACTTATCAAAAGGAGTATGATAGATCCCCTATACTTGTGGTTCATCAACCCACTGTGTGTATCCCTCGAGATTCAGGCCAACTACATAGTAGTTGGGTCGAATCTTAAGTTGTTGTCTTTGTGCTGATTGTTGTTTTCTTGCAGCACCTGGATTCCCTCCGGGTCGGTGTCATCAACCGGCTTGTGGAGAAGGGCCGGCAGCTCAAGGCGCATCTTGCTGCCAAGGAGGAGGCACTTTGTGTTGCCGAAGGTGAGTTTTCTACATGCTCTTTTAGTGAGGGCGCGCTAGCGCAACCACTGGGTGTAGCCCCCAAGATTCGGGCCAACTACGTAGTAGTTGGGTCGAATCTTAAAGTAGTCTTCTTTTCTTCTTCTAGTTCTGAATCTTTGTTGTGCAACCAAGGTGCAGTCCTGGCAGACCCAACTGGTCCGAGTCGGCTTTCAGTATGATCGGGTCGTTGCTAATGTTGTCCGGCTCGGGGCCGAGGTTGTGGGGCTGAAGGTGGAGGCGGAGGTGGCCCGACGGGAGCTTGTTGAGGCTAGCTAGCTGCAGGAGAGGTTGGTTGGCGACAAGAGCCGGCTGGAGGCCAAGCTGGACCGCCTTAAGGCGGAGGCGTCCAAGGCAGCGGAGGACGAACGGGCCCTTGCTGAAACCGGCCAGCAACGCGATAAGTTGGCCGACAACAAGGGTCAGCTCGAGGCAGAGGTGGAGCGGCTGAAGATGTTGGGGTTCCAGCTGCCGAATGCCCATCAGGCATAGCTCCACCACTGCAAGGAGTCCGAGAAGGCGGCCACGGCCAAGGACGACGAGCTGAAGGCGGCCCTCGCCAAGGTCGACGAATTGGAGAAGGCGCTTGAGGAGCATGACTGTGCCATCACCAGGGAGCGACACAGTACGTTGCTCGAAGCGCAACACCTGGATGAGACCTTCACTGGTAAGTGCTTCCTTTGAATTCTGCCGGGTTGGGAAGCCGACTTTCTCTTTTTGTTGCTGATTTGCCTTGCTTTTCTTTGATAGGGCACTTCCCGAAGACGCACCCGCTGGCGTAAGAAGCTATCCGCTTCCAGCGGGATCCGCAGGGGGTCGTGGGCTCCAGGACTGACACGCAGGTCGCCTGGACTTTCCCGGAGATCATGGCCACCGCTGAAGCTCGTCTGCGCATCTTGGGCGAGTATATGGCACGGCTCTCCCAGGCCGGCGCGGGGATGACGGCGGCCCTCTGGCCTAGCGCCGTTGCGTCGAACAGCTTATCGCGGCTGGCGCAGTGGCTGGAGGTGGGGCCGGAGCGGCTTCACGCATGGCGGGTTTCTGCCGCTCGGGCTGGTGCTGAGATGGCACTCCGGTTCGTGATGTCTTGGCATCCGGATCTGGAGCTGGATCGGCTGATGGGCCAGCGAGCCGGCCCGGAGGCCCAGCTGCAGGCGGAGGCCAGACGCATTGCTGCCCGGGCCAGCTACATCACTGGATTTGCCATCCATGATGAGTTCCAGGCGGGATGAACAAATGACGACGGAGTCGTTCCTCCTGACCTGGAGGGCAGCTCCGAGGAGACGGGCGTCTACGGGGATGACGACACCGAGGTGGAAGACACAGGCACCTCGGCGGACTCAGAGGCCACCGAGGGAGAACCGGCAGCTGCTCAACCCGACGCTGGAGATGCCTGAGGCCGAAGCCGCCTGTTTTTATCTTTGCAAAAATTTCTGTGAGGTAGCATGTCCATCCACCCACTGGTTTTTTTGGGTGTATGTAATGAACTCTGGCCTTGGGCCTGTTTAAATTGTGATGTAATCATGTAAATATTTTGTGAGTCTTTGCGCTTTTTGCCTTTGTTTGTTGAGCCATTTTCTTGCTTGCTTCCTTTCTTGGGCTCCTCCCCCCCCCCCCCAAGCGCGAGTCGAATGGCCGGGCTCCGGTCCGTGACAACGGGTTCGGCCGTTGAAAATAGGTCTGCAATACTTAGGCTTTTCAAACGTTGAGCGCGAGTGAAACACCCACTGGGCTGGCTGGAGGCAATCCAGTGTAGTCGGTTGGCGAGCAGACGGTCATGCGGCAAAGTTAAGGTGGCGGGGATGGATCGGTCAACTCGGCGGCACTGACTTAGAATTTGTAGCGTGCTGGCGCTTTTGGCCCTCATTTCTTGCTGGCCAACAGCCGAAGCCCGTTCTGTGGCATAGGGCGAAGTGGAGTGCCACGGCGACCTGAACACGCAATGATTTGCTAAGGTGGGTGGCGGGTGATGGCCGAGCCGGCCAACTCCCGAGCCCCCGGGTTTGAGTGAGTAAACCTGGTGGTGGGGATTTTTAAGGAAATTGCACAAGTGCATGAGACACAATAATTTGTTCGGAAAGGGCAGCCCCCGAGCGTCGTTCGAGGACCCCATGGTTTACATGCGGTTACAAAAGGTAGTGATCATACATGCACACAGCTAGCTGTAAAACGGGTGGAGGAGCTCTGCATTCCACGGCTGGGTTGTCTCTTCGCCGGCGGTGTCTCTCTTGCGCTTGTAAGCCTTTGTGGGCATTGATGAGGTAGTACGCGTTGCGGTCGCACAAGGCTTTGCTAATGATGAAGGGGCCTTCCCACGGGGAGGATAACTTGTGTTGGCCAGCTTGCTGCTAGACGAGTCAGAGGACGAGGTCTCCCTCACGGAACGCGAGGGGCTTGATCTTCTTGCTGTGGTAGTGCCTCAGGCCTTGCTGATAGATGGCTGATGGGCTGAGCGCCAAGAGGCTCGCTTCTTTGAGTAGGTCAACGTCGTCTTCGCGGGCTTCCTTGGCTTCGGCTTCGGTACATCACGACTCGGTCGAACTCAATGTCGGTCGGGATGACGGCTTTGACTCCATAGACGAGGAAGAACAGGGTGAACCTGGTCGACCGGTTTGGCGTTGTGCGAAGACTCCAGAGGACAGCCGGTAACTCGTCGAGCCAGCTGCCGGATAGAAGGAGGTTGTTGGCCCGCTCGACCTGTCCGTTGGACTGCGGATGTGCCACGGAGGCCAAGTCAAGGCGGATGCCGGAGATGGAGCAATATTGCGAAAGCGCGCCCTTGGCAAAGTTGGTGACGTTGTCCGTGATGATGTTGTTCCGGACGGCATAGCGTATCATGATATCCTTGATGAACCAGACGGTTGTTGGCCCATCCAGCTTCTTGATTGGCCGTGCTTCGATCTAGTTGGTGAACTTGTCCACCACCACCAACAAGTGTGTCATGCCGCCTCGAGTGGTCTTGAAAGGTCCCACCATATCGAGCCCCCACACCGTGAAGGGCTAGGTGATCGGTATGGTTCGCAAGGCTAAAGCCGGCTCGTGGTTGCGCTTGTTGAAGCGCTGGCATCCCTCACATTTGAGGACTAGTGACTCGACGTCTTGGAGGGCCGTGGGCCAGTAGAAACCATGGCGGAAAGACTTGACCACCAGGGATCTCGAGGTGGCATGGTGCCCGCACTCGCCCCGATGTATGTCGAGGAGGATCTCTATCCCCTTGTCTTGCTCAACGTAGCGCTGGAAGACGCCCGTTGTGCTGCGCTTGACGAGCTCGTGGTTGATGATGTTGTAGGCGGATGCCCGGTGCTGGATCTGTCAGGCTTCGGTCTCGTCCATGGGGAGAACCCCATTCTCCAGGAACTCCGAGATGGGTAGGGCCCATGATGGATCCGTCACTACGGCGAAGAGGGCCACGAGAGCGGGTTCCGGGGTGGCAGCCCCCAAGCCGGAGGCGGCAGCCCCTGGGTTGGAGAAGGCGGCTGCCGGGTCAGACGGGGCAGCCCCCGGGCCAGGTTCGGCAGTCCCGAGCCAGGTTCAGCAGTCCCCACACAGGGTTGAGGCGCGATCGGGTCGTCTAGGATGAAGATGCAGTCGGAGTCCAGAGACGGCTTGACGAATGGCTTGCGCAGGTGCTCGAGGGAGACACGGGCGGGATGGCCTGCCGGGATGAGCTGATCTTGGCTAGTGCATCGACGGCTTCGTTCTTTGCGCGCAGGACATGGAGAAATTCGCAGCCGGCGAAGTAGCAGGGCAGCTGCTAGACGAGGAAGCGATAGCTGGCCATGTTGGCGTCGCGAGCGTCCCACTCACCGGAACACTGTTGCACCACTAGATCTGAGTTGTCGTAGCACAATATGCGTCAGATGCCGAGTTCCTTGGCAATCCAGAGGCCATGCACAAGGGCTTTGTACTCGGCGATGTTGTTGGAGGCGGTGAAGTGGATCTGGAGCACGTAGCGAAGCTGGTCGTCCTTCGAGGAAGACAGCATGATGCCGGCTCCTAAGCTGGATCTTATCTTGGAGCCGTCGAAGTGCATGCGCTAGTGCATCAAATCCGGCGGCAGCAGCAGGTACTGGGTCTCGGTCTAGTCGACGAGGAAGTCGGCCAGAGCTTGGGACTTGATCGTGGTGTGGGGCTCGTAGAGGATGGTGTGTCCGGCTAGCTCAATCGCCCACTTGGCGACTTGGCCAGAGGCATCCCGACAATCCATGATCTCGCCGATGGGGGCCATGCTGACAACGGTCACAACGTGCTCTTTGAAGTACTGCTTCAGCTTCTTGGCGGTGAAGTACACGCCATAACACATCTTCTGGTAGTGTCGGTAGTTTTGCTTGGAGGCGGAAAGCACCTCGCTCAGGTAGTAGACTAGGCGTTGGACGGGCTGGATCTTGCCCTTCTCTGGTCGCTCGACCACCATCCCCATGTTGACCGAGCGCGAGGTGGCGGCTATGTAGAGCAACAACGGCTCCTTCTCGGTCTGGGCGGCTAGGATGGGTGTTGTGGAGAGCATGCGCTTGAGGTCCCGGAAAGCTTCGTCCGCCTGGTCGTTCCACTCGAACGACGTCGTCTTTTTCATCAGTTGATATAGGGGCAAGGCCCTCTCGCCCAGTCGACTGAGAAACCGGCTGACCGAGGCCAAGTAGCTGGTGAACTTCTGGACATCGCGCAGCCGAGCCGGCTGGTGCATTTGCTCGATGGCTTTGATCTTCTCTGGGTTTGCCTTAATGCCGCGCTCCGAGATGAGGAAGCCGAGTAGCTTTCCGGCTGGGATGCCAAAAACACACTTCTCCGGGTTGAGCTTGATTTGGTACTCGCATAGGTTGGCAAAGGTTTCCTCTAGGTTCTCGAGGAGTGTGAGGTGCTGCTTGGTCTTCACCATGATGTCGTCCACGTAGATGTGGATATTGCGGCCGAGTTGCTGCAGCAGGCATTTCTGCATGCATCGCTGGAAGGTGGCGCCGGCATTCTTCAAGCCAAACGACATGGTGATGTAGCAATATGCCCCAAAGGGCGTGATGAAGGACGTCTTTAGGGCATCGGCAGGGTCCAGCTTTATCTGGTGATAACCGAAGTAAGCATCTAGGAAGGACAGGAGCTCACAGCCGGCGGTGGAGTCGACGACTTGATCGATCCGCGGGCGGGTGAACGGATCCTTGGGGCAAGCCTTGTTCAGACTGGTGTAGTCGATACACATGTGCCAGGTCTTGTTCTTCTTCAGGACGAGGACTAGGTTGGCCAGCCACTTGGGGTGGAATACTTCCATGATGAAGTCGTCCACCAAAAGCTTGGTGACCTCTTCACCGATGGTTCTTCTCTTCTCTTCGGAAAAACTACGTAGGGGTTGACTGACAGGCTTGGCATCCTTGCGGACATGGAGTTTGTGCTCGACGTACTTCCTCGGAATACCCGACATGTTCTTTGAGGTCCATGCAAAGATATCTAGATTATCACGGAGGAAGTCAACGAGCTAGCCTTCCTATTTGTTGTCGAGGCGGGTGCCCAAGATGACGTACTTGCTGCAGCTGGGGTCTTCCGGGTTCAGCTTGATTCTCTTGGTCTCCTTGGAGGGATGGAACGAGGCTTTGTCGGCCAACTTCTTGGCCGAATCCAGCACAGCCGGGACCTTGTTGGCCAGCGCGATGATCCGGTCGAGCTGGGGCCGCTCCTCGGCTATGACCAGCGACTCGGCCAGTCTGGCGCCGACTTGGGCGCACTCCAAGGACTAGCGGTAGTCGCCGATGATGGTGATGAGGCCCTTCGAACCCGGCAGCTTCATATTTAGGTAAGCATAGGGGGGCTGCCATGAACTTGGCGAGCACGGGCCGGCCCAGCAGCGCGTGGTACACGCTGGATAGGTCCATCACCTCGAACCAGAGTGGCTCGCGTCGGAAGTGGTCGCGGGTGCCAAACAGGACGTCTAGCCGGATCCAGCCGACTGGGGAGCAGGAGAGGCCAGACACGATGCCGTGGAAGATCGTCCGGGTCAGCTCCAAGTCTTTGGCCTCGAGGCCAAGCTTTGTCATGGTGTCGCGGCAGAGGATGTTGATGTGGCTGTCGCCGTCGATGAGGACCCGAGAGAACTTGCACGTGCGCTGGGGCGCGACGATGGTGGGGTCGAGGATGAGGGCGTAGCCACCCGGGTTGGGCATGACGGCCGGGTGGTCCTCCCGGCCCCAGGTGACCGGGCGATCTGACCAATGCATGTAGTCCAGCTTGGCCGGATGAGGTGTTCACTTCCTGCAGGAGCAGGCACTCGCTGCGCTTGTCCTCACCAAGGCTGGTGAAGACAACGTAGGTCGCATTCTGGGCGGGGTAGACGTTATCGCGCATCGCGCCATTAGCCGGAGGTGGAGGCGGAGGAGGAGGAGACACGCCGGGGGCCGGAGCCGAAGGAGGCGGGATGTCGCCCCTCATGATGCGCTTGGTGATGGCACAGTTCTGGAGCGTGTGCGTGGACGGCCTCGCACCGCTATGGTGCTTGCAGGGAGCGTCGAGCATCTTCTCGAAGCTCTTGGCGGGCTGCCACGCCATCTTGTCAGTTTGCCGGCGCTTGGCGGCCGGTTCGTCCACGGGCGCCTGCTCGGCAGCCGTGACGAGGCGGTTGTTGTTCTCCTGGTTGTGCTGTTGTCGGCTATTCTCACCAGCCGGCTTGGGAGGAGGAATCGGCTTGTCCTTGCCGGCTTCGTCCAGTGCCACCGGGATCTTCATGGCGGAGTCGATGTTGGCGTACTTGTCTGCCGTCACCATGAGCGCGGCCATGGTGGTCGGCTCAGAGCGCAGGAGCATGTGCTTGAGGAGGGTGTCGTCTCGGCACCCGTTGACAAAGTAATGGATGGCCTGAACCTCGTGGACGCCCTTGCATCCATGCACGGTCAGTTTCTGTCGGCCCCTGCACGCACATGGCGAGCTGGCTTGGGCGACCGGGTCGCTTGTAGGTGCCGGTGAAGTTGCGCATGAAGGCCTGTCGAAGTCGACCCACGCATTGATGTTGCCAGCCAGCAGGCTATTCAACCATGTGCGGGCCGAGCCCTGGAGCATGAGCGGAGCATAGAGCATGACGAGGCGGCGATTGCCGCCCGTAATGCCGATGGCGATGGTGTAGTCGATGAGCCAGCCCTCCGGCTTGACGGTGCCGTTGTACTTGGGGGTGTCGTGGGGAAGTGTGAACCCTTTGGTGAAGGGCTCGTCCCAGATGCGTGGGCCAAAACAAGCCGACCCAACTGCGTTGTTCTCCTCCAGCTCCAAGGAGAGAGCGAGCTGGTCAAGGCGGTGGTGAGCGTTGGTGTCGTCGATGGCGCGCGGGTCTAGTTGGCTAGCGACCGCGCCGCAGGGGGCTGGGTCAGCCGAAGCCGGGCGACGGTCGGGTCACGGGGCAGGGTTGTGCGGGCGTCGATCTTATGGAGTTGGCTCGTCGGCCAGGGCACCGACAGTCGTCGGAGCGCGGTTGCGCGGGGTCCGGGTGCGACCGGAGTGGGCTTCGCCGGGTGGCGAAGAAGCCATGTTCCGCTCGTCCTCGGGGTCATTGGCATGGAGCGAGCCGGATCCTGCGAGCTTGTTGAGCTGGTTGAGGTGGTCCTGCTACGCGTGGGTCGCGTCGAGGAGGCCGCTCACCCGCTTCAGGCGGTCCTTCCGCTCCTTGCCCTGGAGCTGGTCCAGGTCGGCCGTAGCCGCCTGGGCGACGCGCATGTTCTTCGCGGGGGTTTCATAGAGGGGGGGATCATGCCAAGGGCGCGGCCGATGGCGCCGCCCCGGATTTGCGCGTCAGCGACCCGGCTTGGCTCGGTAGCGGCAGGTGTGAATCCATAGGCGGCCTCGCGCTCCCGCTGGGCAGAGTCCGGGCGGCGCTGCGTGGCAGCGAGTATCTCGGTCAGATCCAGCAGGCCCTGGTGATCCTGCTCCAGCCGGGCCTGGACCTCAGCGGTGTTGGAGGCGTCCACGTCGGTGGTGAGGGGGATGCAGAGACTCTGCATCATGGTGCGCAGTGGGTCCGGCGCGCGGGCATGGTCCGATGCGGCCCTGGCTTCGGCGGCCTTCCTCGCCACACTGGACGAAGAAGAGGTGTCGGTGTCGGTGGCGAATACCTCCAGCGAAACGCAGAGGTCCATCGCCCCGGCGGAAGCACATTCACCGAGGGGAATGGGGGAGTCGGTGATGTCGAGCACCCTGTTGGGGTACTCATCGACCATGGGCGCATCGGAGATGCGCAGCACTGTGAAGGAGGTGGCGAGCATGTCGATGACGTCATTCGCAAGCAAGGACGGCTCGTCGGTGTCGGAGAAGAGCCCCGTCTAGAACGTGACTCTGGCCGAGACCTCGAGTTATCCCACAGTGGGCGCCAACTATTGTGGTGGGTGCACGGCAGATGCCAAAGGATGGCTAAAGAGAGGAGACGACTCGAGGGCACTGGTGGGCTCTAGAAGCGGGGTCGGCATGAGCGAGCGTGGGACGCAAGACATACCCAGGTTCGGGGCTCTCCGGAGAGATAACACCCCTAGTCCTGCCGAGGTTGGTTTATAGAGTTGCTCTTGGAGCTGTTTGGGGAAGAAGGAGGATAGGCCAAGGCTTAGGCTGCTCCCTCTCCCTTGCTGGTGTGTGTGTGTATGTGTGTGTTCTACTGATGATCTGATCGCCCCGGTGCATGGAGGCCTCCTGGGGGGTTTTATAGGTAAACCCCCAGGGCTACAATGGTAAAGTTACAGGGCCATGGGTTCGGGTTATCATTGTCTCGGGAGCCGGCGCTGGGACCCGCCGGGTGTCAGGGCTCGTCGGGTTCGCCATGCTTGGGCCCTATGTGCCAGGGGCACTGTTCGCCGTCTTGTCAAGCTTCACGGAGTGGCCGGATCGAGTCAGCTACAATGGCGCTCTGCCCGATCACTGTCTGCTGGCGTTAGCAATGACGATAGCCATACTGTAGCCACGCTGGCCTCGGTCAGCAGGGTAGGTGGGACACTCTTTCCATGCCTCTGCCGGTCAGAGGAGTTGGTGGGGCACTATTGCCTTGCTCATCTCGGAACATAGACTCGTCCCATCATACGGCTGGAATGTTACAGGCGCTGACCTGTGGCCGGGTTGAGGAACACGCCATGGGGCAACTAGCTTGCTGGGCAAGTCTTGATGCGCCAGGTCCCGCTGGCTTGTGCCTGCCGGTAGGGCCAGGTTGCTGTCTTGATTGTATTGAAGAGTTCGACCAGGTTGGCGGACTTGGCCGGGTTGCGGGGCCCGGCCGAGTGCGAGCCGGACTGAGGGGCAATGCTGGCCCCGATGTTTTGAAAAAGATCCGGGTTCCATCGCCTGCCCGGGTGTCGTGGTGGGCGCACGGCAGATGCCAAGGGATGGCTAAAGAGAGGAGGAGTCTCGAGGGCACTGGTGGACTCCAGAGGCGGGGTTGGTATGAGCGAGCGCGGGACGCAAGACATACCTAGGTTTGGGGCTCTCCAGAAAGATAACACCCCTAGTCCTACCGAGTGTAGTTTGATGTCCGACAGTACAACGTTGCTCCTAGAGCTGTATGGAGGAGGAAGGAGGGCTGGCCAAGGCTTAGGCTGCTCCTTCTCCCCGGGTGAATGTTACTGTGTTTGGTGGCTAGTTCCTCTCTTGCTTACTTCTGCTTCCTTTGCCCATATGCGTGGGCTCCTGGGGGGTTTTATAGGCCAACCCCCCAGGGATACAATGGTAACGTTACAGGTCGGTGGGTCAGGGTTGTTGGCGTCCGGGGACCCGGGCTGGGACCCGCTGGGGGCCTGTGGTTCGTTAGGTTCCCCTAGGTGCGGGCCCCGCGTGCCTAGGGGGACTGTGCGCCATCTTGTCGATCGTCAGGGCGTGGCCGAGTCGAGTCGTGTACGGTGGCGTTCCGTCAGGTCGCCGCTTGCTGTTGTCAGCGGTGATGGCGGGGGCACTGTAGCCACGCCGGCCCTGGTCAGCAGGTAGGTGAGGGGCACTGTTGCCACGCTCTGGCTGACCAGAGGCATGGGCGGGGCACTATTTCCTCGGTCATCAGTGGCTGAAGACTCGTCCCATCGTACGGGCTAGATGGGATGGGAGCTGACCCGTTGCTAGATTGCGGAGCACGCCATGGGTGGAGCTGGCTTGTTAAGGAAGCCTTGGTTGCGCCGGGCTCGGCTGTCTTGTACTAGTTGTTGAGGCCGAGTCGACGTGTCTTGCCGGGTCATAGAGTTTGGCCGGGTTGCGGGGCATGGCCGGGTCGAGCGACCCGGCCAAGCGCGTGCCAGCTTGAGGGGCGACGCTGGCCCCGTTGTTTTTGAAAAGGATCCGGGTTCTGTTGCCTGCCCGGGGTTCATCCCCCCGACAGTAGTCCCCGAAGCTGTGAAGGTCCGCCGTCTTCGGATGAGTGGGCCTTCGCAGTTTCTCCCTTAAGCAAGGCCGATTCTACGAGCGCCGGGTCCAGCAACACCCACTGTGTGTCGGTTTTTTCGAAAACCGGGTCGCGGCGTCCCGACGAGGGCGGGAACCGAGGAGTCCATCGAATCTTGGGGCAATCCCTCGGGCTTCGCACGGGCGCCATGTGGTGCCCGGAAGTCGGAGGGGCCTAACAGGCCACGCGCGTGACGGGACTGGACGACGGGCTGGGGCCCGCCGCCACGCACTCTTGGCCCGTGTGTGCGGATTTATTGCGGCGCCTGGGGGTCGGTTGCTCTTCCCGGGACAGTTATTGCGTGTGTACGTGCGCACTTATTGCGGGGTAGTGGAAAGGCCGAGTGCAGACGATCCCACTCCCCCACGTTCAAACCGAGGGTTATAAATTGGGGGAAGGGGGGTGGCGGACATTATTCTCACTCGTGCCCTCCTGCCCCTTTGTTCTTGCTCTGCTTCTTGCGACCGATGCACTATGATGCCCGTTGCTTCAAGCAGATCTTCACCGTCGTCCATCTTCTTTCTTCCTCTCCTTCTTTCATTGATGGCGCTGTCGTCGGGCTCTTGGATGGGCTCAAACGTCACCACCGAGGACATCGCCCATCTTCGCGTGTCGTGGTGCTTGCCGCGAGAGACGGATGTCGCCGTCTGACGGTGTCCAGGATTAGGGGGTACTCAACACGTCATCTCCCGGTCAGTTGGATTGGGCCGAGGACCCCCATGGCCGTATACTCATGGGCCACTCCGGACAGCTGCCGCATACAAGAAAGAATCCACAAGACTTGGCGATCAAGACAAGGACTCCTCCCCCACCGGCGTATTCGGCTAGGACTCTTGTTATCCTAGGCCTCTGGTGCATTATATAAACCGGGGCCAGGCTAGTTGATAGATATACAACAACAATCATACCATAGGCTAGCTTCTAGGGTTTAGCCTCTCTGATCTCGTGGTAGATCAACTATTGTACTACCCATATTATCAATATTAATCAAGCAGGAGTAGGGTTTTACCTCCATCGAGAGGGCCCAAACCTGGGTAAACATTGTGTCCCTTGCCTCCTGTTACCATTGATCCTAAGACGCACAGTTCGGGACCCCCTACCCGAGATCCGCCGGTTTTGACGCCGACATTGGTGCTTTCATTGAGAGTTCCACTGTGTGATCGGCGAAAGGATCAATGGCTCGACTGCAGGTCAACTGCGACGTCGGCTTCTTCGTCACTAGCTCGACTGGTCACCTTGGCTTGACCGAGGACTACACCCTACCTCCGATCGTCATGTTCGGATGAGGGCCTTCATCAACACCAACTCCGATCTCTATCAAGATCATGGAGGAGTCATCCATGGAGCTCGGGGGCTCTACGTCAACATTGCCCTCAGGCGACCGTGCTTGGACAGCAAACTTGTATCCGCCGCCGCCGCCTCCTCGAGTGTCTCCTAAACAATTACTTAGGTGGAATTATGTGGAATTAAGTCTACAACAACCCTGCAAAAATTTCGTCGAGTTCCGATGGAGGACTCTCCGGCAATCTCCGATATACCGGAGCCCTGTTGAATCTGGACGAGAATCCGGACGAGTCTAGAGCGTGGTATCTAGCATCTAGCTCGGATGTCCTTTGGAAGATCCAACCGTTGATTTGCTGCGGAATTCCCATATCTACCACCTAGCAAAAATTCAGCTCGATCCGACCGTCCAAACTCCGGGAAACTTCCGATTAGTGCATCACTTTTTGGATCTGTTTTCTGCACGAGAACGAATCCAACCCGAATTCATCTTCTTTATGAACGGGATCTCGGACATCCTTTTTGAAAGAAGTTTTCGTATGGGGTATTGTGTTTTATTCTCAAACACATCCCAGTAGTATTAAAAGTATTCTTGCAATACAAACTTCACCGTTGCATCGGTGTCAAACCAGCCCGACAACATCACTCCACGGTGGCCGACCTGCGTTAAACACGTCGTCGCTTTGTTGAGCCGAGCTCAACTTCTTCGGATCATCAAATCGGCAAGCCGAACAAGAGTCTGGCATCACGAAGGATAAATCATCACCAACATCACAGCCCCACGGATTACACGGAGCGGGCATACCGGCATCGCCGCACGGTCGCTTCATCAAGCCGGCATCGACCACGTCACGACCTGCATCGGCAGGGCCGCACTATTACTTCATCGAGCCGGTGTCCATCACGCCGAACTACTTCAACACCTCGGCTGACACATCTCCTCACCGATCTGCTCCGTCTCCTCGCCTGGACTGGGGGCTTCGCCATCTCTTCATCAACCTACTCCGGACACTTCGGCGTCACTAGCCGACCAGCTCCGTCACGTTAGCTGGACCGAGGGCTTTGCCTCGGTGAGCCAACCTTTGCCAGCATCGTCATGCCTTCGCTTCATCACCCATCAGGCAATGGGTGTGCGGATCGAGTCCCAATTTTAGGAGTAACCTTTCTTCGAACCGCTACAACAAATAAACCAGGAGCTATTAATCCCAGCAATTTTTGCTTGTTCGGGTTTATTTTTCCAAGGAATTATTACTCTGCTTTGTTCCATCATCTATAACCAGGTCTATCAAATGGTGGCCGCATTAACAACAGTCGCATGGTGGTTCGGTCAGTTTCCGTACATAATCCGGCGAACGCCGCATCCGGAACTTGAACCGACCTGTGAATTCAGGCCTTGCCATGCCTTTACCGCATCACGCCGCCGCCCTGCATCGACATTGACTTCCGCGCCAGGCCATATTTCTTTTATTACTCACTTTGCATATATTATTTGTTATGCAACAATTTTTTTTATTATTATTACTATTATCTCCGGTTTGCACTATTTTTTGTGCACAGGAAAATGATCCAGCCGGACTATATCCTTTGGCGTCACCTCGGCTGGACGGGGGGCTTCGTCAACACTTCATTACCCCATGCCAGGAACTTCGGCATCACCCTCCCGTCATGCATTGACCGTGCTATGTCACCACTTCGGAGTGCCGAGCTCTTTGCTCCGCCACCTCGGGACCGGCTTGGGGGATGGAACATTGTCCCGCATCAAGCTCGGACCGCGTCATCAATACCGAACACATTAACCAGCTAAGTTGCCTTCATGCTCAAAGTTTTAAATTTTGAACTTGTGTTCAGCTTGACCAAGCATTATACTTTTTTGGAAAAAAGTTGCTTGTAAAAATTTCCTTGTCCAAACTTTGTTTGTGACGCGCAAATTCAAATACCCAATTCATTTGGGGGCTTCCTTCATGAAGCTTTTCCTCTTGCATATGATTATACTTGTACGGCTTCGTTCCTTGTTTGTGTATTACGCCACAATATGCACCATATTGACTTAAGCGATTTGCAAGATGGGTTGCCTCGCTCCTGTGTTTACCCCTACATTCCCGATTATTCAGCTAGGGAGTAAAGGGAGCACCTTTGCGATTGTCACGATCGGGTCATCCGAGCCGGACCTCAGACTGGGTGAAGGCGAAAGCTAGCGCTCTTATAGTTTTCAATGATGGTTGGCACACAACGGAACTCATGAGTACAAAAAATCTATTGCACAAGTCTCACAATAACAATGAGCACCGAAGAAAGGTATCGGTGGGGGTACTATTTTCTTCGAAGATGCTTCTTACACTTCGCGGTAATATAGCATAAGTTCCCTGAGCGCGCTTTGTCTGTTACAGCCTTATGGCCTGATTGCCTGGTTATTGGAAACACCGTCGATATTCTCGACAGATGGAGTACATAACACTTCTCGGTCCTTAACCGAAGAGGGAGAAGCCGACGGTCGGTTAAGACGCGTTTAAAGTTCGGTTGAACATAGATATGATATAAGTACTTCAGTACATACAATCATTCTTTTACCCAAGTCACTTGGGGGCTCTTAAATTTATATGAGCTGTTTTATGATAAGTGTTATTCTTCTTAGTCGTTGCAAAGTTTTATTATTCTTATTATTATTATCTTTCACTCCTTTTTTCGACACGAGCGTGTGGTCACTAACTGGGGAGAATAATTTCTCTCTCAAAGCCGCTAGAGTTTAGTTTGCTAAACTGGCCTAATGAGAAGTACTCCGCCCTCGGGATAGGAGGTTGAAGCCGTAGGCTAGCCCGCTTGAAGTCTTGAGATAGGATGTATCATGTTAAAGCACGACAGAAGCACTTCTTTTTTCTAAAGTCCAATTTTCGGATTGGCACCGAACACTTGATCTAGTTTGGACATTAACCTTTGAATAAGTTTTTTTGCTTTTCGAGCCCATGGCACTTTTACACTCTTTGTGTGTTTTCAGCACAAGTCTCGTAGTGCAACGCCGAACACCTTTAGAGATTCGGCAAAAACATTCTCGGATATTGCTCTATATGCATCGGTTTCGAATTGTGTCTTCGGTCAATAGTTGGGTTGCCCGGCTCCTGCGCTTGCCCCCTACATTCCGCTTTGTTCGGCTAGGTGTGCAAAGGGAGAACCACTGCGATGGTGCTTCTAGCTCACATGGTTAAGCACCTCAGTGGAGAAAGCCAGAAACTGACTGTCACAATAAGCATAAACTGGTCAGCGATCCGATGACTGTGTTAAATGATGGGCCATTCATAACATTGGCCGAAGTGTTTACGGCTTGACCTCAACTGTCGCCGAACACTACCGGGGGCTAGTAACTGGCCTCCCAAACTACATCCTCAATATTTTGCTCTTACATTAGAGCTGAGGTTTCATGATCATGCTTAGCATGCCTACCCAAAGAAAGGAACCGATAGTGGAACTATTTTCTTTGGAAGACATTTCCTATGTTAAACAGCAATGTAACATATCTCTCTGCGTACCTTTGTTTATAAAACCGTATGGCTAGATTGCCTTGTTTGTCCTAAATCTTTGCCCTCCTAAAGGCTTTATAAAGTAGGACAAACACTCCTCGGCTACCAGATGAGGAGGTTGAAGCCGATGGTCCGTCAACAAAGTTTTGTACAATGCGGATCCGAGCATTAATCACATAAAGTACTTGGATACATAGAGTCATTACACATAATTTGTGATTTTACTATGGATATCGATCCTTAATTCGGCCTCCCGTGCCTGCATTAAGGCTCGGAGGCTACTAGGCTTCGGGCTTATTATTTACAAATATTAAAAGGGCATATTGATCCCCTAATCTGGTGTTGCCACCCGACCAGTGTCTCGGGGGCTACTGCATTGGCAATCCAATGCAGAAAATTAAAAGTGCAATATAGTTTTCGAGGAGATTATTATCCTCAGGTTGGTCGGCTGCACCCAACCTGAGTCTCGAGGACTTTGCACACCGTGTTTCTATTCCTATGTATGCTGCCGAGCTAGGAGTTGATCCTCAGGCCGATTTCGCGCATCGACCTGAGTCTCATGGGCTACTAGGATCAGCGGTTTCGTCTTTTCCTTCAGGTGCATCCTGGACATAGTCCAGCATTGGAGCTCAGATACAGTCCGGCGTTGGTGCTCGACTACAATAGACACCCCGGAAGCAGTCCGGCATAAAGCTCGGATGCTGGTGGCAGGCTCCGTAGAGGGCATTTCCGGCATTAAGCTCGGCTAAACTCCTTCAACTTTTTGAACCCAGATGATCTATGACATCTCGGATATAGTCCGGCGTTGGAGCTTGGATACAGTCCGGTGTTGGAGCTTGGACACAGTCCGCCGTTAGAGCTTGGATAATTTCTGGCGTTGGAGCTCGGAAGCAGTCCGACATTGGTGCTTGGCTGCAAAAGATACCTCGAATGCAATCCGACGTTGGAGCTCGGATGCAAGAGGACGCTGCCGCTCAGAATAACTTCAAACCCGAGGTGTGGCATAATAATAACAAGGCATTGATAAAGGCCAGAAACTTAAAGGGGCTCCTCGGATACCCGACATATAAACTCCTTGGATTTACTTCGCGATCCTCAAGATCGAAGATGAGAAGATTTGTTGAACCAGTTTTCAAGACCGACGACCGAAGATGAAGAACAGTTCAGAAGAATCGAGGAGCGTCCCCAACTTGAAGACCGGTTTAGGGGGCTACTGACGGTGTCCAGGATTAGGGGGTACTCAACACGTCGTCTCCCGATCAGTTGGATTGGGCCGAGGACTCCCATGGCCGTATACTCATGGGCCAATCCGGACAGCTGCCGCATACAAGAAAGAATCCACAAGACTTGGCGATCAAGACAAGGACTCCTCCCCCACCGGCGTATTAGGCTAGGACTCTTGTTATCCTAGGCCTCTGGTGCATTATATAAACCGGGGCCAGGCTAGTCGATAGATATACAACAACAATCATACCATAGGCTAGCTTCTAGGGTTTAACCTCTCTGATCTCGTGGTAGATCAACTCTTGTACTACCCATATCATCAATATTAATCAAGCAGGAGTAGGGTTTTACCTCCATCGAGAGGGCCCAAACCTGGGTAAACATTGTGTCCCTTGCCTCCTATTACCATTGATCCTAAGACGCACAGTTCGGGACCCCCTACCCGAGATCCGCCGATTTTGGCACCAACACCGTCCATCTGCCGCGTGGCGAGCGGAGGCCGCAACCTGAGGAGTCGGAGCGCGTGGTCTTCCTCACGCATTTTGAGCGCGGATTTGGGTTACCGGCGAGCACCTTCTTCCGCACATTCCTGGAGTTCTTCGGGCTCCAGCCTCATCATCTCGGTGCCGACGCTGTTGTCCAGCTCTTGGGCTTTGTCACCCTCTGCGAGGGGTATCTGGGAGTCGAGCCCACGATCGACCTCTGGGCCCGCTTATTCTCCTTGAAGCAGCAGGGCCCGATGGCCGGAGAGTTCGCCGACTGTGGCGCCGCCGTCATCTCGAAGCGGTCGGGGGCGGACTGCCCCAAGATCCAGCTGGAGGATTCTGCCAAGAAATGGCAGAACTCCTTCTTCTACGTCCGCAACTTGGGTGCGGACTGCATCAATCTTCCGGCCTTCGCCATTGCGCCGCCACGGGCAAAGATGAACTGGGGCTACTCCCCCAGGCGCCCGTCGCAGGAGATTCTCAATCTCTACGAGCGGGTGACAGTGATGAGGACGTGGGAAGGGCTTACCGGCAACGACCTCATTGCCGCGTTCATCATGTGCCGGGTTCTCCCGCTGTAGAGGCGCTCCTGCCTCATCAGCGAGATGGCCGGTCTTCAAGATCCCAACCGCATGGGATCGACGCGCCTGACGGCGGAGCAGATTGCACGCCGAGTGAACGACATCTCCAAGGCCAACCTTGGGGAGGACTGGTGGTTCGGCAAGGTGCCGTACAGCGAGTCGAATCTGGCGCCACAGGTGAGTGTCTGGTCACCTTACTTTGCTGTTGTGCATCTCCTCATCTGTCCTGATGCGATGCGGGAGGTGCTTCTGAATGCGATCCGGCATCCTTACGCCTGGACTCCATTGCAGGTGGTGCCGGAGGATCCCGCGGCCCACGGCGAGGAGGAGGAAACCGAGGCCGACGCCGGCGCTGGGCATTGTGCGGGTAAGTCTTGTCCTTCTCTTTATGTTTCTAGAATTGTTGACCGCGGCATGTCATGGGTGGTGCTGGTGCCAGTTGTTGGTGTAATGGCATTGGCGGTGGAGGCGGCGACGCGGGCGGAGCCGGGTCGTCGTGTGGGGCGGCACCGAGCCGCCCGCACGGAAAGGACAGCGTCACGCTGTGGCCCCGAGGCGCGCGGCAGACCTGGTCGGGAGCGGGAGGCCGGCCAAGAGGAAGCGCGGCACCGGGCATGGGAGGCCGGCCCCCGTCCCGGTCCTAAAAGGGTAAGCTTTATCTCTTGTATGCATCCGAACTGTCGAGCCAGCTTTTTTTTTGCTCATTCTGTCTCTTCCTCTTCAGGTCACTGATCGCGCTGGCGAGGACGGCGGTGGACGCCGTGGCCGCCGAGGGGGCCGCGTTCCGCAGGAGCCGGTCCGCCCCTGTCGACCAGGTCGAGGGGGAGGGCTGGGTTGACCCAAACCTCGGCCTGGACCCGACCGACGCTGAGGGACTGGCCTGGCGGGACAGAAATAGGGCCGAGGCGGAGCTGGAGGCGGCGTCGGTCCGGGATTGGACCGACGCGACCGCAGCATGGACGCGAGCCAGCGCGAGCCAGCCTGGCGCGAGATGCCGACAGTTTTCGAGCCGTCGTCGATGAGGGAGCGCGACCGTGAAGGCTGGGCTGAGGTGGTGATCCTCGACCAGGAGGTCATGGAGGTGGAGGATGATACCCCGCCGCAGGTCGATGTTGTCGAGCAGGTGGGGGCCGATGGAGGCGATGGTGGCGCCGTCTTGGAGGAGGCGCTGCGAGCGGCGGCGCGTGAGACGCCGCCAGTGCTGGAGGAGGCATCGCGGGCGGCGGTGCCGGAGGCCACCCCGGCAGCTGGGCCGGAGGCAGTGATGCAGCGCGTCCCGGCGTCCGGGTCATCAACAACGCCGGAGAGGGTGTTGGAGGAGGTGCCGGCCGCGTCGGGAGCGGCCAGCGGGGAGCACGCCTTGGTGCCCCAGCAAGGAGGGCATCGGGCCGCCGCGCCGCAGCCGGCGCGGAGTGGAGGTGTCGTGGTCTTCGGACCTCAGACCCAGGAGGCGGCGGCGATGGACGCTGTCAGCCGTCGTCTGCGCGGCCGGACGGACCGCCTTGAGGCCTTAGCCCAGGCCGAGGTGGAGCGGACGCGGGACCTGGAGCGCGCCATGCTGGTAAGCTTCTTTTTGCAACTTCTTCTTTGTGGGGGCGCGCCAGCGCACCCGCTAGGTGTAGCCCCCGAGGTTCAGGCCAACTATGTAGTACTTGGGTCGAATCTTAGAGTGTTGTCTTTGTTCTGATTTCCGCTTTCTTCAGCAACTCGACGCCTACCAGGTCGGTGCCTTCAACCGTCTCCTGGGCAAGTACCAGGAGCTCAAGGAGCAGCTTGCCGCCAAGGAGGAGGAGCTCCGCGTTGCCGCAGGTATCTTCATGCTTTTTTCTAGTGGGGGCGCGCTAGCGCACCCACTAGGTGTAGCCCCCGAGATTCGGGCCAACTGTGTAACAGTTGGGCCAAATCTTAAGTCTTGCTTTCTTCTTTCCTGAATCTTCTTTTTTTGTAGCCGAGGTGCTGTCCTGGCAGCCCCGGCTGCTCCAGGCTGGTCATCACTATGGCCGGCTTGTTGCTGACACCGGCCGTCTTGGCGCCGAGGCGGCGCAGGCGAGGGCGGAGGCGGTCGCGGCCCGGCGGTCGCTTGACGAGGCCAACCAGCTGCAGGAGCAGCTGGCGAGCCATAAGAGCCGCCTCGAGGCTGAGGTCGAGCTCTTTAAGGCGGAGGCCGCCAAGGTGGTGGAGGCGCAGCAGGCCCTGGTCAAGGCGGACCAGCAGCGCGGCAGGCTGGCCGACGACAAGGGCCGGCTCCAGGCCGAGGTGGAGTGCCTGCAGGGGCAGGTTGCCATGGCTGAGGGGGCCTGCCGGGATGAGGCCCGTCGTTGCAAGGTGGCTAAGAAGGCGGTTGATGACAAGGACGGGGAGTTGAAGGTGTCCCTTGCCAAGATGACCGATCTAGATAAGACGCTCCAGGAGCACGACCGCACCATTGACCGGGAGTGGCGTGGTACGTTGCTCGAAGCGCAGCACCTGGAAGAGTCCTTCTCCAGTAAGTGATTTCCTTGTATTTTGCCGGGTCAGGATCCGTCCTTTCGTCCTTGTTGTCTTTTTCCTGATATGCTTTGCTTTTCTGGCAGGAGCCTTCCCGGAGAAGCATCGGGTGGCGGAGGAAGCCGTTCGCTTTCAGTGCGACCCGACCAGAGTCGTCGGATCCGGGACGGACCCGTAGGTGGTGTGGACCTTCCCGGAAATCATCACCGCCGCCGAGGCCCGCCTGCGGGTCTTTGCGGAGCAGATGGGGCGGCTGTCCCAGGCTGGCACCGCGATGACGAAGGCCCTCTGGCCAGACTCCGTCGAGCAAAACAGCTTCACGCGCCTGGCGCGTTGGCTGGAGATGGGACCAGACCGGCTTCACGAGTGGCGCGTCTCCGCCGCTTGTACCGGTGCTGAGAACGCGCTCTGGTTTGCGATGTCTTGGCATCCGGACCTGCAGCTGGATGCGCTGATGGGCCAGCGGGCCGGCTCGGAGCAGCTGTTGCAGGAGCAAGCCGGCCGGATTGCTTCCCGGGCTAGCTACATCGCTGAGTTCGCCTTCCATGACAAGTTCCACCCTGAGCAGGCGGAGGACAGTGGGGTCATGGACGGTGACGACTACGGCCTGCTTCTTCGCGATCCAGAGGGGAGCTCCGAGGAGACACGCGTCTACTGCGACGGGGGTGCCGAGGAGGACACCAGTGCCTCGCTAGATCCGGAGGCCGCAAGGGGAGCGCCGTCGACGTCGCAACGCGGTGCTGGAGATGCCTGAGATATCTTAGTAGAATTTGTTAGGTAGCAAGTCCACCCACCCACTGGGGGTTTAGGGTGTAATGAACTCGGGCCGTGAGCCTTTAAATATTTATGTGCATATGTCATGAATGTTTCTACTCTTGCTTTTCGTTTTTTGGACCGATTTCTTGTGATTTTCCTTTCTCAAACCTTCCCCCCCCCCCCCCCGCGAGTCAGACGGCCGAGGCTCCAGTCCGTGACAAGGAGTTCGGTTCTTCGAGAGGAGCGCGCAGGACTTGGGTTCTTCAAAACGTTTAGCGCGAGCGAAACACCCACTGGGCCGGCTGGCGGCAACCCGACGGAGCCGGTTGGCGAGCAGCCGGTCATGTGGTTCTTTTTTTTATTTTCTGAGTGGCGGGCCGGGTTGGTCGATCCGACAGCTTTTGGCTTGGTGTTTGGAACGTGAAGGAGCTCTGGCCCGTTGTGCTTGCTGCTACGTCTTGAGCTAGCGTTGGTTTTCCCTGAAGAGGAGAGGGTGATGCAGCAAAGTGTAGCATAAGTATTTCCCTCAGTTTTGAGAACCAAGGTATCAATCCAGTAGGAGGCTCCTCAAAAGTCCCACGCACCTACACAAACAAATTGAGAACTCGCAACCAATGCAATAAAGGGGTTGTCAATCCCTTCACGGTCACTTACGAAAGTGAGATCTGATAGAGATAGTATGATAAGATAAATATATTTTTGGTATTTTATAATATAGATGCAGAAAATAAAGATGCAAATAAAAGTAGATTGAAAGCAAATATGATAAGAGATAGACCCGGGGGCCATAGGTTTCACTAGAGACTTCTCTCGAGATAGCATAAGTATTACGGTGGGTGAACAAATTACTGTCGAGCAATTGATAGAAAAGCAAATAATTATGACGTTATCTAGGTATGATTATGTATATAGGCATCACGTCCATAACAAGTAGACTGACTCCTGCCTGCATCTACTACTATTACTCCACACATCGACCGACTCCTGCCTGCATCTAGAGTATTAAGTTCATAAGAACAGAGTAGCGCCTTAAGCAAGATGACATGATGTAGAGGGATAAACACATGCAATATGATATAAACCCCATCTTGTTATCCTCGATGGCAACAATACAATACGTGTCTTGCAACCCTTTCTGTCACTGGGTAAGATCACCGCAAGATTAAACCCAAAGCTAAACACTTCTCCCATGGCAAGAAAGATCAATCTAGTAGGCCAAACCAAACTGATAATTCGAAGAGACTTGTAAAGATAACTCAATCATACATAAAAGAATTCAGAGAAGATTCCAATATTATTCATAGATAAACTTGATCATAAACCCACAATTCATCGGATCTCGACAAACACACCGCAAAAAAGAGATTACATCGAATAGATCTCCACAAGAGAGGGGGAGAACATTGTATTAAGATCCAAAAAGAGAGAATAAGCCATCTAGCTAATAACTATGGACCCGTAGGTCTATGGTAAACTACTCACAACTCATCGGGGAGGCTATGGTGTTGATGTAGAAGCCCTCCGTGATCGATTCCCCCTCCAGCAGAGTGTCGGCGAAGGCTCCAAGATGGGATCTCGCGGATACAGAAGGTTACGGCAGTGGAAATTGTGTTTCGTGGCGCTCCTGGATGTTTTCGGGGTCCGTGGACATATATAGGAGGAAGAAGTACGTCGGTGGACGCCCGAGGGGCCCACGAGACAGGGGGGCGCCCTAAAGGGGGGCGCGCCCTCCTATCTCGTGGGGCCCTCGGAGCTTTCTTGACTTGCACTCCAGGCTCTCCGGATCAGATTTGTTCAAAAAATAACGCTCCCGAAGGTTTCAGTCTGTTTGGACTCCGTTTGATATTCCTTTTCTTTGAAATACTGAAATAGGCAAAAAAACAACAATATGGGCTGGGCCTCCGGTTAGTAGGTTAGTCCCAAAAACGATATAAATGTGTAGAATAAAGCCCATAAACATCCAAAGGGGGTAATATAATAGCATGGAACAATCAAAAATTATAGATACGTTGGAGACGTATCACTTGCCAACCGACAGCCGAAGCCGGGTCTGTGTCTTTGGGCAAAGTGGGGGACCGCGGCATCCTTGGCGCACCAGGAATCGCCAAGCAAGGCGGCGGGGTGACGATCAAGCGGGCCAGCCCCCGAGCCCTCGGGTCGAGCGGGTCGGACCGATGGCCGGGTTCAGGAGCATAGTGATGCAAAAAGGTAGGAACAAAATAAGTTGGTCGACAAAAGGTAGCCCCCGAGTCTCGTTCGGGGGCCCCATAGTTTCATGTGTTTACAAAAGGTGACGATACATACATTCGTGTGGCTAACTATAAAACGGGCGGAGGAGTTCCACGTTCCACGGCCGGGTCATTTCTTCACCGGCGATGTCTCTCTTGCGCTTGTTTGACTTGCTGCATCGATGAGGTAGTAGGCGTTGCGATCGCGCAAGGCCCTGCTCACGATGAATGGGCCCTCCCATGGAGGGGACAGCTTGTGCTGGCCGGCTTGCTCTTGGATGACTCGGAGGACGAGGTCGCCCTCGCGGAACGCGATGGGCTTAATCTTCTTGATGTGGTAGTGCCTCAGGCCTTGCTGGTAGATGGCCGAACGGCTAAGCGCCAGGAGGCGGGCTTCTTCGAGCAGGTTGACGCCGTCTTTGCGGGCTTCTCTGGCTTCAGCTTCGGTGTACATTGCGACGCGTGGCGAGCCGAACTCGACGTCAGTCGGGGTGATGGATTTGGCTCCATCGACGAGGAAGAACGGGGTGAACCCGGTCGATCGGTTCGGCGTGGTTCGGAGACTCCAGAAAACGGCCGACAACTCGTCGAGCCAGCTGCTGGGTGAGCGGATGAGTGGCTCGACGAGTCGTGGCTTGATGCCGGACAGGATGAGTCCGTTGGCCCGCTCGACCTGCCCGTTGGACTGCGGGTGCGCAACGGAGGCCAGGTCGAGGCGGATGCCGGAGATGGAGCAGTATTGTCCGAGCGCACCCTTGGCGAAGTTGGTGTCGTTGTCCATGATGATGTTGTTCGGCAAGCCGTAGCGAACCGCTATGTCCTTGATGAACCGGACGGCTATTGGCCCGTCCAGTTTCTTGATTGGTTGTGCTTCAATCCACTTGGTGAACTTGTCCACCGCCACCAGCAAGTGTGTCATGACGCCTCGAGCGGTTTTGAAGGGTCCCACCATGTCGAGTCCCCAGACCGCGAAGGGCCAGGCAATCGGAATGGTGCAGAGTGCTGATGCCGGCTGGTGGCAGCGCTTGCTGAAGCGCTAGCAACCCTCACACTTGAGAACGAGCAACTCGGCATCTTGGAGGGTCGTGGGCCTGTAGAAATCGTGGCGGAACGCCTTGGCCACCAGGGATCATGCTGCAGCATGGTGCCCGCATTCGCCCTGGTGTATGTTGAGGAGGATATCGATGCCTTGTTCCTGCTCGGCGCAGCGTTGGAACACGCCGGTGGAGCTGCGCTTGACGAGCTCGTTGTTGATGATGCCATAGGCGGACGCCCAGTGCTGCACTTGCCGGGCTTCGGTCTCATCCATGGGGAGAACCCCGTTCTCCAGAAATTCTGAAATTGGGAGGGCCCATGATGGAGCCGTCACCACGGCGAAGACGGCCACCAGGGTGGGTTCCGAGTCGGCAGCCCCCGAGCCAGGTTGAGCAGCCCCCGGGTCGGGGATGGCGATGGCCGGGTCCGGGGCGATGGCGGTCGGGTTGATCTGAGCAGCCCCCGGGCCGGGTTCGGCAGCCCCCGGGCCGGGTTGAGATGCGGCCGGGGCATCTGGGACGTGGATGGACTCGGAGTCCGGCGACGGCTTGACAGATGGCTTGTGCAGGTGCTCAAGGGAGACGCCGGACGGGATGGACTGTTGGGACGAGGCGATCTTGGCGAGCGTGTCCGTCGCTTCGTTCTCCGTGCACGGGACGTGGAGGAACTCGCAGCCCTCGAAGGACCCGTACAGCTTTTGGACGAGGAAGCGGTAGCTTGCCATGTTGGAGTCGCAGGCGTCCCACTCGCCAGAGCACTGCTGCACCACCAGGTCCGAGTCGCCGTAGCACAAGATGCACCAGATGCCGAGTTCCTTGGCAAGCCGGAGGTCGTGCACAAGGCCTTCGTACTCGGCGACGTTGTTGGAGGCGACGAAGTGGATCTGGAGTGCATAGCGGAGTTGGTCGCCCTTTGGGGATGACAGCATGATGCCGGCCCCTGGGCCGAGTCGCATCTTGGACCCGTCGAAATGCATGCGCCAATGCCTCGAGTCGGGAGGCGGCGGCAGGTACTGGCTCTCGGTCCAGTCGACGAGGAAGTCGGCCAGGGCCTGAGACTTGATCGTGGTGTGGGGCTCATAGAGGATGGTGTGGCCGGCCAGCTGGAGTGCCCACTTGGCGACCCAGCCAGAGGCATCCCAGCACCCGATGATTTCTCCGATAGGAGCCATGCTAACCATGGTGATGACGTGCTCTTGGAATTACTGCTTCAGCTTCTTGGCGGTAAAGTACACGCTGTAACACATCTTCTGGTAGTGTGGGTAGTTCTGCTTGGAGTTGGAGAGCACTTCGCTCAGGTAGTAGACCGGGCGCTGGACGGCTTGGATCTTGCCCTTATCTGGTCGCTCAACTACGAGCATCGTGCTGACCGCCCGCGAGGCCGCGGCTATGTAACACCCCAAAAATTTAACCAGGTTTTAGTTATTAAAATTTTGCCAAGAGTTTAAATTTTTTGCCTGCAAGTATATCTCTGTTGATTTCAAAACTTTTCCTTTCATATTAAGGAATTTTTCCCAAGTGGATCCTTCCAAAACATATTGGACTTTTATGCCATCTCATTAAAACAATTTCCTAATCAGTAGGTTTATTTATTAAATTATTCCACCCTGAGCTATATTCATTAAAATGACTTGTTTTAAGTTTTGGAGCTCTTTTTATACGACAACCAGTTGATAACTTTAACTAATATTCCAACCAAAATTTGGAGATGTCATGTGATGCCCCTAAATCACTTTTGTGCAATAATATATTTCATTCATTGCATATTTTGAGTGCTACACCTGTTTTTCTTCTCTGGTCCAGTGGACAATTTTGCACTACAACCCTTTTAAATATTTGTTTCTAGCTTCCACCAAAATTATGGGATGTCAGTAGCAGCATATGATTCCATTATATGCAAAAATCCAGGGATGTTCTTTGAAATTTTTGAGTGAATCAACCTCATCTTCATTCTGGTCCAACTTGATGGTTTGTACAGCAACCATATTATTGCTTGCTCTTTGGCCCTTGATTATTTCTCCTACTTGTAGTCCTCCATGCTAAACCCCTAAGTCCAGGAGCATGCAACCATTGGCATATTTTTGGTTCATAAAATAATGCCATTCACCTCCTATCCAGAATTGAAGTTCTGCAAAACTTGCACTAGCAAGTTTGTGCTTTTCACCAACTAACCTCACCACCCTCTTTTGCATCCAAAGAGACTTCAATCTGGAAGATTTGGCCACTCCAAGAAAAGCCTAAGTACCTGTGGCATTTTGTCAAACACCTTGAGAGCATGACCAGATTTGACATGAGTTGTTGTTGGCATTGTGAACTTGGTCTCCTGACCAAACCACCATGTCCCTTGTTACCCTTACTAAACCTAGACTAGCCCTAGTTCTTGCCAACCTCACCTGAGGCCTGTAGCATGCCACGACATTGTATCGAACACCTTCCGTGCATGCACTAGACGCGCCCAGAGCGCGCGTACTGCACGAACCGCGCCCGAGCTGACACGTTGGCCCCCCTGGTTTTGGCCCGCTCTGCAGCGCCACGCCACGCACTAACCTCCTCACAGCAACGCGCCAAGCCACCCTGGCAGCCAACAGCGCCACCGACAGAGCTCTTGGCGGCACACCGGCGTCCGTAGCGCACCTCTACCACAGTCGGCGCCGCCAAAGCCACCCCGGCTTGCCACCTGCCCCTGGAACAGTGCGAGCTCATCCGCAGCCTCGTCCTCTAGCGCTCATCGCCGCCACGTCGCCCAAGCTACAGGAAGGGTTCGCTGTCGTCCTTGTCGTCGGCCGCCTCGGAACCGACCTCCACCGCATATATAAGGGCCCCGGAGCTTAATCAAGTCCTCGAGCAACCTCAAATGACCTTCCTAGTGCTACCTTGGCGAGCAGTCGAGGAGGGGAAGGCCTTCTTCCCCGAGTCCGGCTGGTTCGGTCGCTGCCATTTCCCGGCCGATTCTGTCGCCACCAGTGCCTCCCCCTCTCCACTCTCTCCACCAAGAACTCTCCCTTCCTCTCGCGAGCACAAACCCACGCTCAATTTTGGCCGGAGACCACCGCAGCCCCAAACTCACTATCCACCCGAATGCCTTCTCCGCCGCGAAGCTCGTCGCCGGCGACTCCGTTCACGTCAGCGACCATGGCGGGTACCCACGGGTTAGTCTCGACCCCCTGAGCACACCCATGTCCTCAGATCTCCAAGGTACGCCCCCGTTTGCCGGCAAATCCTCGCCAGAGCTCCGCCTCTGTTCGGTCGGAGGGGAACGACGCGCGCGTGGCTGGTCAAACCTGACCAGTGGGCCAGGACGGCCCACCGTCAGTGACCCAGCGCCGGTCCACGCAGGATTAGGTGGAAGCGCACTTCCGAAGTACGCTTTCGACGTGTACGTTTTTATTTGAAACGTTTTTCTTTTCTATTTTTTTTTAATATCAGATTTTGACCAAACTTTGACCTGCTGTATCTTTTTAAATATAACTCCAAATGAATTAATTCCTTTTCCTACCTCTCTCAAATATTGTCTAGTTTATTTTAAGATTTATTTGAAAAAAATTCAAAACAACTTTTCGTGCTGTTTTTATTTTGTGTGTTAATTCATTTATATTTTCAAAAATAGGATTTTTGAAGAGAGGAGAAGTATTTCAAGAGTTTGAAATGCACCCTGCCTTCCCATGACCTGAAGGCAAGCATTCTGAACCCCGGCATAATATTTTTGTGTGTTCGATAACACGTTTATAACATCACCTCACTTTGGAGAAACTTGTTATTTCGTGTGATATGATCATATGCTTGGGTGCATGTTAGTGATTTCCATGCTGTTGGAAATGAACACACTTGTGATGATAATCATCCTCATGTGCCTTGCATGCATACCAGCAGGAACCCGGGAAAACCTCTGCCTTGGGTAGGCATGAGTTTGTCGCCGGTCTCCATCGGGACGGTTATGTCTGGTATGGCATGGTAAGGTAATATGAGCGGTGACTCTATTGGTTGAAATATATTCGTTATGCTAATCATGCAGGGAATACTTAAACCTCCTGAGTCGACCGTAGATCGAGTCTTGTTCCAGTAACCCCCATACTTGTTTCGTACTACCACTCGTCTCTACAACAAGTAGAGTACGGTTCAGTAAGTTGTCAACCTCTTTCTAGCACACACCGTACAGAGAGGCCATGGTGGAAGATACCGGTTGTAGCTGGTAGGCAGGCCACCTGGTCCGGGGGCATGGGTGTTTCCGGTTGAGACCGAGAGGGGAGGCCACCCCTTAGAGCGCGTGAGATATATTTGATCCCATGCTACGCGAGGTTGTATCCTCCCCACTTAGAGTTTGCTTGACAGGTGTCGTGGGTGATTCCAGACACGTGTGAGTTAAGCTGGTGTGTGCAAGACAGGTGTGTTTTCAACAAAAAGGCCGTAGACGGAATTAGTCCCGATGGACTAAAGGAATCCGTTACTCATGGGTAAAGAGTACACCCTCTGCAGAGATTAAACCTATTCGAATAGTCGTGTCCATGGTTAAGGATTATAGTCTGGGATGGGTCGAGTGTCGGTCTTAGTGTCAGTCTTCGGAGGTGAAACTGTTAAATCAGAACTGGAATTACTACTTGTGACTTGTGATAATTATGATGATTATTATTGTTGACTAACCCGTGATATTATTGTTATCATCGAGTATCTCTGGGATGGTTCTACCTCCGGGATATTCACTATGATTGTTTCTTTTAAAGCCCTTTATGTGGTGTCGCTCAGACGCCCGACTGTGGCATTTCTTTTAAAGCCCTTTATGTGGTGTCGCCCAGACGCCCGACTATGGCATTTTTTTTAAAACCCTTTATGTGGTGTCGCTCAGACGCCCAACTATGGCATTTCTTTTAAAGCCCTTTATGTGGTGTCGCTCAGACGCCCGACTGTGGCATTTCTTTTAAAGCCCTTTATGTGGTGTCGCTCAGACGCCCGACTGTGGCATTTCTTTTAAAGCCATTTATGTGGTGTCGCTCAGACGCCCGACTGTGGCATTTCTTTTAAAGCCCTTTATGTGGTGTCGCTAAGACGCCCGACTATGGCATGTTTGTTATTTATTTCATAATTTTAATACTGCTATGTTATTGCATATTCATATATAACATGCTTACACACATCAGAGTTATATTTATCTTTTGTGACTGACGTCATGAGTATAAAATATTTTTAGCACATCGTTATTATATTATACCAGTGTTCATAGTGTTTGCGAGTACATTAAAAGTACTCACAGGCTTGTCCCTGGCTATTGTCTTGGCCAGATTTCTTGCGCGGAAAGGAGCGACCGTGTTGACAGCCTCGGAACCCACGCAATGGTGATAGTAGCCCCGCGAAGATAGGAGTTAACCTGGTCAGTTGTTCCCGTGGGAAATGGAGTCCCATAGACACTGATGATTCACAACCCGCTTCCGCCATCAACCACTAGAAACCATTTGTTGTACTCACAGACCAGAATGGTCTTGTACTACATATGTTGTATTTTGCTTGGAATTTCTGTATCAAGTTGGTGCCTCATCAGCTAACAGTTATCCTGGGGCTGGTGAGCACAAGGGCCATTTTCTGGAATTTAATACCCGGAGAATCGGTCGCCACAGGCTATGTAGAGCAACAGCGGCTCCTTGTCGGTCGGCGCGGCCAGGACTGGTGCGGTGGAGAGCATGCGCTTGAGGTCTTGGAAGGCCTTGTCCGCCTATTTATTCCATTCGAACGGGTTCGTCTTCTTCATCAGCTGGTACAGGGGTAGCGCCCTCTCGCCCAGCCGACTTAGAAACCGGCTGACCGAGGCCAAGCATCCGGTGAACTTCTGGACATCGTGCAGCCGAGCCAGCTTGCGCATGCGCTCGATGGCCTTGATCTTCTCTGGGTTTGGCTCAATGTCGCGTTCCGAGATGAGGAAGCCGAGTAGCTTTCCGGCCGGGACACCGAAGACGCACTTTTCCGGGTTGAGCTCGACCTTGTATTCGTGGAGGTTGGCGAATGTTTCCTTCAAATCGTCGAGGAGCGTGAGGTGCTGCTTGGTCTTCACCATGATGTCGTCCATGTAAACGTGGATATTGCGGCTGAGTTGCGGTAGCAGGCATTTCTGCATGCAGCGTTAGAAGGTGGCACCGGCGTTCTTCAAGCTGAACGACATGGTAATGTAGCAATACGCCCCAAAGGGCGTGATGAAGGACGTCTTCAGGGCGTCGGCCGGGTCCAGCTTGATCTGGTGGTAGCCAGAGTAAGCGTCAAGGAAGGACACGAGCTCGCACCCGGCGGTCGAGTCGATGACTTGGTCGATCCGCGGGAGAGCGAACGAATCCTTGGGACAGGCCTTGTTGAGGCTGGTGTAGTCGATACACATGCGCCAGGTCTTGTTCTTCTTCAGGACAAGGACTAGGTTGGTCAGCCACTCAGGGTGAAACACTTCCATGATGAAGCCGGCCACCAAAAGCTTGGTGACCTCTTCGCCGATGGTTCTTCTCTTCTCTTCGAAAAAACGTCACATGGGTTGACGGACAGGCTTGGCGTCCTTGCGAACGTGAAGTTTGTGCTCGACGTACTTCCTCGGGATACCCGGCATGTCCTTGGGGGTCCATGCGAAGATATCCCGATTCTCATAGAGGAAGTCAACGAGCTCGCCTTCCTATTTGCTGTCGAGGCGGGCGCCTACGACAACGTACTTGCTGCAGTTGGGGTCTTCCGGGTTTAGCTTCACTTTCTTGGTCTCCTTGGAGGGCTTGAAGGCGGCTTCCTCGGTCGGGTCCTTGGTTGGGATCGACGCGGCCGAGGCCTCGCCTACCATGGCGACGATCCGGTCGAGCTGGCGCCGCTCCTCGGCAATGACCAGCGACTCGGACAGCTTGGCGCCGTCTCGGGCGCACTCCAGGGACTTGCGGTAGTCATCGGTAATGGTGATGAGACCCTTGGGACCCGACATCTTCATCTTCAGGTACGCGTAATGGGGGACCACCATGAACTTGGCGAGCATGGGTCGGGCCAGCAGCACGTGGTACACGCTGGACAGGTCCACCACCTCGAACCAGATTGGTTTGCCCCGGAAGTGGCTGCTGTCACCAAATAGGACGTCGAGCCGGACCCGACCAATGGGAGAGCAGGACAGGTCGGGTACGATGCCGTGGAAGATCGTCAGGGTTGGTTTCAGGTCCTCGGCCTTGAGGCCGAGTTTGGTCATTGTGTCGCGGTAGAGGATGTTGATGATGCTGCCGCCATCGATGAGGACTCGAGAGAACTTGCACGTGCACCGCGCGATGATGGTGGGGTTGAGGACGAGGGCGTAACCTCCCGAATTCGGCATGACCGCCGGGTGATCCTCCCGGGTCCAGGTGACCGGGCGGTCCGACCAGTGAATGAATTCTGGTTTGGCCGGGACGACAGTGTTCACCTCCTGCCGAAGGAGGCGCTCACTGCGCTTGTTGTTATCGAGGCTGGTGAAGACGATGTAGGCCATGTTCTGGTCCGGGTAGGCGTCATCGCGCATCGTGCTGCCAGCTGGAGGCGGTGGTGGAGGCGGAGGCGGCTGCCCTGCCTGGAGGCGGAGCCGGAGGAGGCGGGACGTCGCCCCTCATGATGCGCTTGGTGATGGCGCACTGCGAAGCATGTGCGTGGATGGTCTTGTGCCATTGTGGTGCTTGCAGGGGGCGTCGAGCATCTCTTCGAAGCTCATGGCGGGTTGCCACGCCGTCTTGCCGGTCTGCTGGCGCTTCACCACCGGGTCCGCTGTGGTCTCGGTGGCTGCGACGAGCCGGTTGTCGTGGCGCTGCACCGGCTGGTCGGCCTGGCGCTTGTTGTTCTGGTGATGCTGCTGTCGGCTGCTTTCGCCGGCCGGCTTCAGAGGGGGAACCGACTTTGCTTTGCCGGCTTCATCCAGGGCCACCTGGATCTTCATGGCGGAGTCGGCGTTGGCGTATTTGTCCGCCGTCACCATGAGCGCGGCCATGGTGGCCGGCTCGGAGTGTAGGAGCTTGTGCTTGAGGAGGGTGCCATCTCGGCACCCGTTGACGAAGTACTAGATCGCCTGGACTTCATGGACGTCCTCGCAGCTGCTCCGGAGCTCGGTCCAGCGTGCGAGGTACTCGCGATCGGTCTCCGTAGGGCCTTGCATGCACATGGCGAGCTGGCTAGGGCGGCCGGGTCGCTTGTAGGTCCCGTGAAGTTGCGGACGAAGGCTTGCTCGAAATCGACCCACGTGTTGATGCTGCCCATCGGCAGACTGTTCAACCAGGTGCGGGCCGACCCCTGGAGCATGAGCGGTGCGTAGCGCACGGCGAGACGGTGATTGGCACCGGTGATGCCAATGGCGGTGGTGTAGTCGGTGAGCCAATCTTCTAGCTTCACGGTCCCGTTGTACTTGGGGTGTCGTGGGGGAGCACGAACCCTTTGGGAAAGGGCTCCTCCCAGATGCGTGGGCCGAAGCACACCAGCCCGATAGCGCCGCTTTCCTCCACCTCCAAGGAGTGAGCGAGCTGGTCGAGGCGGTGGCGAGTGTCGGCGTCGTCGATGGCGCGCGGGCCGAGATGACTGGCGACCAAGCCACGGGGGGCCGGGTCGGTTGGAGCCGGACGCCGGCCATGTTGGCCGGGTCCGCGCTGGGTCTCCGGGATGGGCTCGTCTCCCAAGTCGTCGGAGGCTGTGGCGGCCGGATCGCGCCGAGTCCGGGCTCGGCCGGAGTGCGCCTCACCTGGTGGCGAGGAAGCTGTGTGCTGAAATTCACCAGGTCCACCAATGCGGGCGAAGCCGGACCCCACCGGCTTAGCGAGCGGGTTGAGGTGGTCTTGCTGAGCGTTGGCCGTGTTGAGGAGGTCGCGCATCCGCCCGATGCGCTCCTTCAGTTCCTCGCCCGTGAGTAGGTCCAGGTTGACTGCGGCTGCCTGGGCAGCGCGCATGTTCTTTGTTGGGGTCTTGTAGATGGTAGGAATGGTGCCGAGGGCCCGGCCGATTGCTCCTCCCCGGGCACGCACGTCGGTGACCCGGCTTGGCTCGGCCGCGGCGGGCGTGAACCCGTAGGCGGCGTTGCGCTCCAGCTGAGCGGAATCTAGACGATGCTGAGTGGCGGCGAGCGTCTCGGATAGGTCCAGCATCTACTGGTGCCTTTCCTCGAGCTGGGTCCGGGCCTCAGTGATGTTGGTGGCGTCGATGTCGGTGATGATGGGGATGCGGAGGCTCTGCATCCCGGCGCGCAACGGATCAGACGGCTCAGTCCGTTCCGCTGCGGCCCTGGCTTCGGCAGCCTTTCTCGTCTTGCTCGATGAAGAAGAGGCGGCGTCGCTAGTGACAAGACCTCCACGTGGACGTCCATCACCCCGGCGGAAATTCCACCGCCGAGGGAGAGGGGGGAGTCGGAGTAGCTGAGTACCTCGCTGGGGTACTTGTCGGCCGTGGGTGCATCAGAGATGTGCAGCGCGCCGACGACATCGTCCTCCAGCGTGACGGACTCGTCGGAGTAGGAGAAGGGCCCCGTCCGAAGCATCACTATAAAAAAAAGACACATTCCGTGACATTTTGGGCCAAACGAATTTTTTTCTGTCATACATATGACACTTCTATGATGATAATTGTGACAAAACCCGGTATCATCATAGATGTGGTGGGCTCCTACTTCTATGACAAAAAATCATGACAGAAAATGGGCTTTTCGTCCTGGGCGGGCCGAAGACGCAGCTGCATGACATTCTTTGGGACGTCCATGACGGAAAAAACCGTGGTAGAAGCGAGGGGGAGGAAAATTTCAGGGAGTTGCCGGTTACGGTGGGAGGTCGGGGGCCGAGCGATGCGCGTTTCTCTCGTACACGTACGCGCGTGTGTGCGAGGCGTTGGATCTAACTGAACCGGGGCGAGGCATTGGGCTCTAACTGAACCCGAGCGATTGCACTGCAGGCTACGTGTTACTGAACCCGAGCGATCGATCGATGGTTGTTAACTGAACCCGATGGAGCGATTCCTTCGCTACTGCTGTTAACTGAAGCCGGTCGATTGGATGAACAGTGAGCGTTGCGGGGGGGGGTGGATGAACAGTGAGCGGTGGTGTTGCCTCTGGATGAACAGGACCCCGTGGTGTGGAGGGCTGGATGTATAGTAGTTGGTGGAGGGGTGGCCGTGGAGGGGTGGTTGAACAGGACCCCGTGGTGTGGTGGAGGACTGGATGAACAGTAGACGGTGGAGGGGTGGTTGAACAGTAGCCGGTGGAGTAGTGCGCGGTGGACGCTGGATGAACAGGAGCCCGTGGAGGCTGGAGGAGGTCGACGGTAGCCCGTGGAGGCTGGAGGAGGTCGACGGTGGAGATGAACAGTATCCCGTGGAGCCTGTTTTGCGGTATGCCACACCCCTCCCGATGAATACGACCCCCGTTTCGACCGTAGGAGGTCCGTTTCCTCCGTTTTGTGGTACGCCACACCCCTCCCGATAAACAGGACCCCCGTTTTGACCGTAGGAGGTCCGTTTCCTCCGTTTTGCGGTACGCCACACCCTTCCCGATCAACAGGACCCCGTTCCGAACGTGGCCGGTCGAACACAAGGTCGTTTCCTCCGTTCTACGGTACGCCAGGCCTCGTTTCCATCGCCTGTTCCGTCCAAGCCCTCCCGATGAACACGACCATGCATTCCGTTCCGACCCAGCCGGTTGGCTCCCCATGAACACGACGACGACGCTATTTCTCCGTTCCGACCCAGCCATGTAGGTATGCGCGAGTAGGCATTCGAGACCCTGCCCGTATGTACGTACGTGGCCGTATTTTCTTTCTTGCACCCTCGCCGTTATACGTACGTGTACATGCTACGTGCGCGCCTCTACTACGACATGTGCGCGCCTCTACTACGACACGTGCGTGCCTCTACATCGAGCAGTATGTACATACACGTTCGCGACCAGAATGACAATGCTACGTACGCTTCGACCAGGTGGGTCCCGACTGTCAGGCACTTCCTTGCCTGCGAAGATGTAGCTGGTGGGTCCCAGCAGTCAGGGGGGCAAATCATTTTTTTTCGAGACGCACTTCCTTGCGTGCGAAGATCTAGCTAGTGGGTCCCAGCAGTCAGGGGGGCGAATCGTTTTTTTTTGCCCGGACGCACTTCCTTGCGTGCGAAGATGTAGCTGGTGGGTCCCAGCAGTCAGGGGGAATTTTTTTTCGCGAAATACGGTGGCCCATCCGGTGGGTCCCCGCTGTCAGGTGGAGGAATCATTATTTTCCGCGTAATAAGGAGGCACTTCCTTGCTGCGGCCGTGGACCCAGCTGTCAGCCTCTCCACGTACAGACCACGTCCGATGGAAGTCGTTCCTTGACCACGTTGACCACGCTGCGCCGAGAGCACCACGGCGGTGGACGACGGCGAGGCCTAGGAAGGGGACGACTCGGAGCCGGGGAAGACGCAGCAGTGGATGCCCACGTGAAGAGGAGTATGAGGGTTCACTGGTTCGGCTGCGGTGTTAGGCTGCTGTCGCCACAAAATAACAGGGGGTGTGGGTGAGTAGAGGGATGGCCTGGCTAGCGGTGGGAGTAGTAGGGGGAGGTGAGGCCTCCGCGGCATCACAGCCGGCCATGGGAGGCAGGAGCACGCGGCACGACCGGCGCTGGTTTGGGCGGCTAGAGCAAGAAGACCAGAGGTTGAAGAAGCACTACAACCGTTGGATGAACATCGTACGGTAACAGGAGCTAGAATCGTTCATATTGACTAAGTTGACAAAGCCCTCCGTCCCGTCAACTTGGTAGGCCCACAAGTCAGCCTCCCAGTATGCTGGGTTCCAGCTGGCAGGGGGAGTATTCATTTTTTTGTGCGTAATAAGGAGGCACTTCCTTGCGTGCGAAGATAGCTGGTGGGTCCGACAAGTCAGCGGGGGGCACGGTTTTTTCGCGAAATACAGAGGCCCTTCCGGTGGGTCCCAGATGTCAGGTGGAGGAATCATTATTTTGCGCGTAATAAGGAGGCATTTCCTTGTGTGCGGCCGTGGACCCAGCTGTCAGCCTCTCCTCGCACAGCCAACTTCCGATGGTGTTGTTCGTTGACCATGTTGACCACGCCGCACCGAGCGCATCCAAGGTGGTGGACAACGGCAAGGCCCTGGACAGCAACGAGCCAGAGATGGGAAGACGTGGGAGTAGAGTAACAGACGGAGAGGTGTACGAGGGTTAACTGGTTCTAGTGCGGTGTGGTTCGGCAGTCGGTGGAGAAGAACAGGAGGTATGGAGGGGTGGAGGGATGGCCTGGCCAACGGTGGAGTAGCGCTTCATAGCGAAGCGTGCTAAGCAGAGTTGCTAGCAGCAGGAGGCGGGAGGTGGTCCCGACGGTGCTGGAGGAAGAAGACGAGAGATTGAAGATGGATACCGGTCGTTGGATGTAAATCCAACGGCTAACATGTCAGAATCATTTGTTGACTAAATTGACAGCGACTTGCGTTGGCTTCGACCTATTGGCCCACATTTGAGCCTCCAAAAGTGTGGCACGTATTCAACCCATCTTTTCAGAATTTACAGTCTTTTTTTTGCGCGGTAGAATTTATAGTCAATTTGATCTTTTTTTTTGAATTACAGCCATTAGCTGGGCTGGGTGAACAATTAATGTAGCGTCCATGCGGCCCATTTATTTTATTTCCTAAAAAATTACAGGCCATTTGCACTTTATCTAGATACACGATTTTGCTGGGCTGATTCTAATTATAATGTTGGGTTGGGCCAGCAATGTTATCAAAAAATAAAAAAGGGCTGAGCATTTTGTTATAAATATATTTAAATAATAAGTGATATTATTACATTCGTCCTTAAATCTTACCAAGCTTTTGTACACAATCACTAGGATTTTCGTGCCAAAACAATCCAGGATTTTATTTGTTAAGAAATTATTTTTATAAGTTAATAAGATGTGGGATATTGTTTTCTTACATATGTAAGTATCTGTTAAATATATGATGACAATAAAAATAATATATAATAACATATAAAATAATTTAAATATATATAATATAGTTAGAAGGGAAACATAAGTTGTACCTGGCGTTCCTATTCTTATATAGAAAAATAGAACAGACCTCTGCGTTTTCTTCAAAAAAATACATAAATTGGGCTGCCAAAAATAAAACCTCGGATGGGAGGTCCATAGGCCGGTCGATACATGACGGCCCTAAGAAAATACAAACAGGCCCTCCCATCCGAGGTCGTGGGCTGCGCATGTTAAAAATGAAAGCCTAGACGGGGCAGCCCAAAACCACGTCCAACACTTGCCAAAACTTCGTCCCTCGTTTTCTCTGTGTTTCGCACACTCGACATTGTGTGGGCATTTTGACTGTGCATCATATGAAGATGTGCTATGCATGAATGTTGATCAGCATGATGTTAACTGGCTGGTAGTTCCATTTTCGACCATGAATAAAACTTCCAACATGATGTTAACCCTGTTTGAAAAGGCCGTGTTAATATAAATGCTCTGCCTCTGAAAGTTGCAGTTTCTTATCTGAAACTGAACTTGCAGTTTCTTATATGAAACTGAAACTTGCAGTTTCTTCTCGTCTGCACTTTTATACTCCTATGAAACTACATTTTTTTAAGTGCTAAAAATAGATCTCTAGAATTCATAAAATTCTTCATATGCTCAATACTGCAAATCTGAAATTCAAAAGACATTCATATCTGAAAGTACTCTCAAAATACACAACACAAAACACAATTCACAACCTGCAAATACTGACAACCCTAAGCTCCTCCTGACAATTCACAACCTGCCCGACTATTGGGCTGGGGGTGGGGGCAGCCCCCTCCTATTCCTCGGTGCCAGACAGCCACCCCATGAGACAATGTGAACGGCGAGGGAGACGATGGAGGGGAAGCGTCGTCGGGCCAACTGCTTTTCTCCTCTTGCAGTTGGGTTCGGTCGACGAAGACTCCACCGGCTCGCTCTGGCAGGACACCCTCACAAACGGCACCCTGTAGATGCTCGATCCTTCAATCTCTGGTGGATGCTCCATCTGGGATCGATACTCCCACCACCGCTCCCTCACCGTCGGATTCGGTGAATCTGTTTGCTCCATGGCCCAAAGGAGCAGCTCTATGTACTCCGGCGCGACTCCCTCCGGGAGTATCGCCGCCTTTTCGCTCTGTTGCAGATATTTGGCCATGGATGTCGCCGTCGCCGCTAGTTGGTCCTTGTTGTCAAACCAAGACTGTATCTCCAACATCCTAGCTAGCTTCACAGGGTCGCCGTCTGCGATCCTCACGTATCGGTTGTACTCCTCCATCGATCTACTTCTCCACAGCACCTTCACTCGCCGGCGGTGGTTTTTGAATGGAAGAGGAGAGGAGCAGCGCTGGTTTTGGATTAGAACGGGAGAGGAGCGACGCTGGTTTTGGACTGGAACAGGAGAGGAGGGGCGGTGGTTTTGAAATGGAAGAGGAGAGGAGCGGCGCTGGATTTAGATTGGAACAGGAGAGGAGCGGCGGTGGTTTAAGAGGAGAAGAGCGGAAGAGCGGCGCTGGTCTTGGAAGTATTTTTTTGTTGTTTTGCGTATTTTGGGTCAAAGTTTGACCACGTACTGTATGTGACAAGCAAAATGTGAATGCATGTCACCAAAAATTGTATCGTTTGGTTCGTATCTGAATGTACTTTCAAATTATATTATTTTTGCAACGTATAACATATATTTTATGTGCGAAAATCATGGTCAATTATGACCCAGAATAAAAGGGAGACTAGTTAATGTGGGGTCGCTTTCTTAATTGAAGGGTAAATTGATTTTGATTTTGATCCAGTCACAGCGCGCCGGCCCTCTCGCCCAATCCTAAATCGCTGCCGCACGCTCCTCTCCCTCTTCTCCATTGCAAAACCACCTCCTCTCCTCTCCATCATCTCCATTCCAAAACCACCGTCTCGCCTCTCCCTCTTCTGATCTTCTCCATTGCAAAACCACCTCCTCTCCTCTCCATCATCTCCATTCCAAAACCACCTCCTCTCCTCTCCATCATCTCCATTCCAAAACCACTGTCTCGCCTCTCCCTCTTCTGATCTTCTCTCCATTGCAAAACCACCTCCTCTCCTCTCCATCGTCTCCATTCCAAAACCACCTCCTCTCCTCTCCCTCTTCTCTATTGCAAGACCACCGTCTCTCCTCCCATCTTCCAAAGCTAGCACCGGACCACTCAGAATGACATCTATGGAGAGGATGCAGCAGCGAATCAGGCAGATCGCCGGCGGCGACCAGGCAAAGTTAGCCAGGTTGAAGGAGATCCTTAGTTGGTTTGACAATGAGTGGGAGATTTTGAGGATGGTGCGGGCCATGTGGCAATGTATGCAAAAGAGCGAGACGGCGGTGATGAGGGCAGCGATGTACATGTACTCCTTGGCGGCAGTCACGCCGCAGTCCTTCGAGTTCATTGAGTATCTCCTATGGGCGATGGAGCAGACAGATTCGCCCGAGGCGACAGTCAGGCGGAGGTGGTGGGCGTACAGGTAAAAGGTCGAGCACCCAGAGGATAATGAATAGATCGAGTATGGTGTGCCATTCGTGAGGGTGCAGAGCCAGCCGGAGCCATAGGAGTATTCGTTCTCCCACCGCAAGAGGAGGCCGGATGGCGCGACGTCGCTTCCCCGCCGTTCTCCATGGTTCCCTCGATGCTCGCTTCGTTTCAACGGCGGCGGTAGGGTTTAAGGTAAGCTTTGCACTAACCTAATCTTCCACCTGCTCATGCTTACAATCAGTGTGACAGCTAATGAAAATCATGCTTACAATCAGTCTCCAAGTACTACGCCAATCACCCTAAAATAGCTCTAGACCTTTGGGTCAAAGTTGTGACACAGTGTACAAATAAAGAAAAATAGATTGGTGCTTCTTTCAGAAAAGAGTACTCCCTAGAAAACTGCCAATATAAGCTACTAGTATTTGGTTAGAGGATTAGCTGACGAGAAAGATCCATCCACAGAGAGCGCCACACATCCCACTGGTGGTGGTGGATGCCAATGCATGCATGCAGCATGGTTGGTGTCGGTAATTTTTACTTGGCACACCTCGCACTCTGCATATATGCCGGTTCCATACGTACATTTGTGCAGTTCCACCAAAATGCAGCTGAATAACCCTGTTTGCACAGATAATGAAAAAGCGTGATTACATTATAGTGGCACTAGTTGATGAAACACACAAAATAAATAGAAGAAAATATTGCGATAGTATCATAGTATGCCATGCTGCGAGGGCGAGATGGGCCCTGCGACGCCTCATACGGTACGCCTCATACTGGACATCGTCCCAAGTCTCCCAGATACACCTTCTGCCAGTGATGAACATCAGTGTACAGCAGTAGTACAAGGAGGCGCCTTGAGACATTCAAATCTCTATTTTTGTACATATCAACTAAAATTAAGCACCCCAGTTTGCAGAAACGCTTAAACATTAACAATGGGACTAGTTGATGAAACATACTTTAACAAAGAGAAGCACTTTCTTTATCTACATTGGAAATGAAATGATAGAGATGACACTCGCTCTATTTTAACTGTATTATTACTTCATTTTATCAGTGACACTAGGGTCGAGCAGGTGGCAAACGAGGTGTACCGTGCGTCGCAAGGATGGAGGCCGGGGGTGCTTAGACTGGGATGCTGAAGCTGGCTCTTTCAGTCACCAACATGGATGATTCAATTCATGGGACCTTTTGGTGCAGTTCACCTAAAATGAAGCAATGTCCCGTGAGCTAGCAGCTTCTTCTTCAATTTTTTTAAGAAAAGGGCTCCAGCCCCGGTTCCATTTCCATCAGAAAACGAAACCCACAGAGCTTCTTCTTCATTAGTTGCAATAAAATTGAGCAACATCAAGGTTGGTTGTGAAGCTCCTGGAATGCTCAACTATAATTTGGATATCATTTGTGCAGTTCAACTAAGATCGAGCGTGAAATGTATATCTCTGTTTGCACAAAAAAGGTGGAAAGGAGGGTGACTAACAAGTGATGAAACATGCATCAAATGAAAAGAAGCATGTTCCTTATCTGAATGGCAATCCTACAAGGACAGTAGCAATTTCTAAAGCAGTGGCATTGCTAGATATTAGTGTGGGCATTAGGATTAACTATGACAACCGTTAAATACGACATTACTTTGGGCACGGGAGAGTAGGCGGACCAGGACAGTTGCATTTCTAACGAAAAGAACCAACTTATCTTAATGGGAAATTTTAGCAGGACATGTAAAGAAGTGCCATTGATTCATATTACTGGAGGCATTACATTGAAAACAACATTGGTTTAACGTGTCCTTACTTTTAACAGTGCGACTGCTACATTTTACCAGTGGCATTACATAAGAGTGGCTCGGGGCAACAAACATCAGAACAGGATATCTGGGTTGGTCCCATTTTTGTTCGGTATAGCCACCTTATACTGTGTGAGGCTAGCAAATCTAGTGCTGGACTTACTCTGTTGACTTGTCCCCCAGTCCCCACTTTCTTTCATTTTTCAACCAATAGATCGGGTTTATATTGAGTTTGTACTGCGTTTCCCTTTATTTCCCTATTAGACCTAGAGACCAGTTGGATAGCCAGTCTCTGCTACTTTTCGCCCCCATTATTTCCTCTTTCGACCAAGTCCTAGATTCAGGTAACAAATCCTCCCCCACCCCCACCCCCTTTCTTCCTTGTTTGAACCAAGTAGTACTAGATTCGAGTGCATGAACTAGTTTTACCTCTTAATCGTAAAAAGATTAGGTGGTTTTCAAACAGCCGATCGATCCTATCTACGAGGGGGCCTGAGAAATAGTAAAAGTTACAAATGCAGCAATGTCAGGAGCTCGAGAAGTAGAGCAAGGCAGGTTTCGAAGGAATTTATACCTGATGGTCGCTGGGATGTCGCTAGGTGGGCGGCGGGAGGCCGGTTCTGCCCACACTACGGCAGCGAGGAAGAAGGGGTCGGAGGCCCTCCCTCGCCAGCGGTGCTTGGGAGAGAACGGCAAGGCATGCTGATCGGGACACGCCCAGCAGTGGGTAAGAGCCATCGCCGAGGACGCCTGCGTGAATGTTGCACCTTCTCACCTTCCCCGGCGGAGAGGGTCCGGTTGGATCTATGACCAGCGGTGAGCAGAGAGAGAGAGAGTGTGGCCACCGCTGTCGTGTTTAGATCTGGAGAGGCCGAGATAGTGTGAAGAGAGCAACACTAGCAAGCAAGCGCGGAGGCTCCTGCCTATATAGTGGAGTAGTACTTAGTTTTCTTTTGTCTACCGGAGCTGGCTTGACCTCGTCAATGACTGTCGAGAAGTCTTCATGCACATGGCCCGGAGGCGCAGTTGTCGTCATTTTGATCTGAAGCGCCGGATTATAACATATAACACGAAAAAATGCCACATGACAAGAAATCATAACCTCACTGCCCAAAGGAGACAACATGAATCCCGATGGACAAACTAGACGAGGAACAAAGCTCAAATTAAAGATAAACTCGTAGAAAACGGGTCCGTCGACAGATGTCCTAATTAACATAGCCGGCTTGACCTAGATGGCAGCCGAGTAGTCACTGTTCGTGCATGTGCCCCCAATGACTAGCCCAACTCAGTTGTCGCTGTTTAACCCTCGCAGTGATCCGAAGCACATGACACATAATTTTGCGAGATGACAAGAAACCTTTTTTTAGATTTCTCACCACAACTACAGCCATGTACAACACAGCCTGCATGATATGTAGACGATAGCCAATCCAGGCGTGTCTGCTGGAGTCTGGTCACATGCATGGACGAACTGATCTTCCGTGTCTTGCAGGGATCGTCCAGGCACCAACGTAGTACAACACTTCTCTAGTACTATCGCTCGTCTCCCTCTTCTATTAAGTCACCTGACTTGCGGGGCCGGGGAGTGTGCCTATGGTCGGTTCTCAATTGCCGTCCCACATGTGTGTGCGAACGCAATATGACGCGCGTTCCATTCGGAGAGCAGCGTGCCAGACCGACCGACCGTCTGGGGTGCGACGCGAATGCGACGGGCGTGCTGTATACTCCGTACATGTGTACCGCCATTTTCTAGACGCTTTGCTCCATAGCGCGGGTGCAATCCATGGATACAAAATTAGTATTTGTATACTATTTAAAAGTCGAGGGTGGGGCTTTTCCTGCCCGGTAGGCGGCGGGATAGTTCCGCCTAGTCGGTTCGATAGAGACGCAAGAAGACGAGGGAGTAGGCTGCTGCAAACGTAGGGTTGTGTGATTTGACAGAGAGTTACTGCTTGACAGGTGGGGCCCCGTGATTTGACTTGCCATTATCATTTTAACTGTGGCGCTACGACTGGCGTGAGTCTCCCGATTCCTGACCACCTCCACACAGGTGCCTCTCCCAATGCTCCACCATGTAGTAGAGGCTGGCTCTTGCATGAGATCCCACTTCTCCACTTTTTCCTTGCCTCTCTTTCCTCCACATATGCAAAAATGCCATGTAAAGCGCACTATTGTACTTACTTGCTCATACATGTGCTTAAGCTTGCCACATAGGCATAAATTCTGATGTGGCAAGTTAATCAAGAAGAGAGAGACTAGTTTGGTGACCCAAGGAAGAAACGGTGCTAAGCGTGTGTACTTAGGTGAAAAGACAATTTTGAGTCTATAGCTAATAAAATGAAGCAAACTTAGCAACACCATTTCATTGGAAGAGGTCACTCCTTGGCAAATGCGATAAGTACTAGTACTCCCTATGTCCCATTATATAAGAATGTTTTTGACACTACACTAGCTAGTGTCAAAAATGTTCTTATATTATGGGACGGAGGGAGTACGAAGAAAGAGATAGAGAGGAGTAAAAAAATACACTTATAGCCAACCTTGTTGTAGTATGAGTGACTAAGTGATGACTATGTATGACATGCCAACATCAAATAGCCTAACGCACCGTGTTAAATCTCCAAGGGCGCGACCACGCGAGCGACGCGACGGTCGTGGTAGGCGCGACCATGATACAGGCTGTTGGCAGCCCTTGGATCTGAGATCAAACGGTCGCATGCTAAGTTGCTGCAAATTTGCAGAATAACCATCCAGGATAGGATATTCACCCATAGGTCTAGAATCACGCCATGCAAGCGTTCGATCTCTGATCCAAGGGCTCTCGGAAGCCCGTATCATGGGAGAATGGAAAGCCACTACCCTGCCAGTCGCACGCTGGCAGTTCGCTCCTGCTCGTCCCCGCACGTCCTTTAATACTACGGCAGTTCGCTCCTAGTCGCCCCGTCCATTCACATTAGTACATTACGGCAGTTCCACTAATCCTAACCCTCCTCCCAAATCCATGGTGTCCCAAATCTCCCCGATCGGTGGTGAGTACAAGGTTATAACCATCACCGGTGATGAGTTCGACATCATCTACACCTGCTCTTCCGCGACGGTGAAAGGATGCCTTTCTCGCTTCAGACGCATGTTCGAAGACTCAGATGATGAGTGGGTCGCTGGGCTAGATGTTGAGTACACCACAGTCGTGGGACGAGAGAAGGATCTAAAGGACGAAGAGAGGAAGAAGCCCGCCGTGATCCAGGTTTGCGTGCATGACTTATGCATGGTCTACCACATATGCCATGCCGATGTTGAGTGCCAGGATTTTAAGGACTTCCTCGAGAGCAACCTAGTCAAATTCGTTACTGTAGACTTTGGTAACGACCAATGTTGGGGATATCGCTTATCGGGAACTTATCGGTCGACCCATGATAAGGGGTAAATCGGCCAGTTTATCGGCATATCAGCCAATTGATCACCATATCGGCTGATTTATCGATCGATTTATCTTATCGGTCAGACAACGGTAAGTGATAAATTGGCCGATTTATCAAAATGTCGGAAGATATCTTGAACAGTGGTAACGACAAAGAAGTCCTGCATCGGATAGGCCTCGTTGTAGGCAACACCTTCGACCTCCAAAAGAATCGGCTGGTGTCCTCTCGTTAGCCTTCAATGTTGACCCTGGCAGGAGCCATGGTTCATCCTTCGTATGGTAAACTGGAGAAACCTCCATACACGTTTCATCGTCATGCATGGCAGCCGAATGTACTAGATATAGACCACATCCAGTACACTGCAATGGATGGCTACCTTTGTTTCAATATCTACAAGGGTTGGATGAAGAGCAACAGCCAAGTTGGCGGTTCAAGCAAAGAAGTATCGGCCAAGAGGAAGAGGGACAAGGACGAAGTCGAGGACGTGGAGAAGGACTCCGAGTAAGGTGGCAGTGGCGTTGCTCATGGTGGTTCTAATGCAGTGTCTACCGGAATAGTTGCAAAGTTTAATTTCAGGTGTGCTTAATTTAATTTGAGGGGTGTGTTGTGCTGAGCCCCCAGCAGAACTATGTTATGTTTCTTCTTGTTACTTTAACTCTTTAGTAAGTACATACTAGTATTTCTTACAATTCATCTTTTAGTTGGTATAGTACTACCACTCGTTTCTTCACATTATATACGTACAATATATATGGCCAACATCATATAGCCAACAGTTTAGTTGTCAAAGAATTTCAGGGTGCTTAGTTTTGTCAAAGAATTCCAGGGTGCTTAGTTTTATTTGAGGGGTGGGTTGTGCTGGACACCATTATTGTGACTAGCCTTTTTAATAGTACTATATGCATAATTTGGCGACGAGCGCTCTCTATATGTACCACCTTTTTTTATTTCAAGTTTTGCTCCATGGCGCAATCCATCGATACTACTGTTGTACAAAAGTATACATTTTTGAAAAGGCTAGAGGGCGGGGCAGTCTAGCTTGGTCGGTTTCATGAGAGGCGAGGGCCTTTGTGATTTGACGGCTCATTACTGCTGGAAGGCGGGGCCTTGTGATTTGACTGCTCATATAAATGCGCTGACGACCTGGTCGAGGAGGAGCAAAGAACCGTGCGGTATACTCAAGTTTTCCACTGGAGTAGTACTGCGACGGAGGAGCACGAAACACGGCAGCCCAGTGCCATATGGCGATAAAAATGATCTAATTTTCTAGTCATCTCATTGTTAGCATTGTTCTATTCATTCCCTCAAAAAAACCATTGTTCTATTCATGGCTCGCAGAGAACGTGACACGTGCGGCGAAACACCCGAAGCAAAAGATGAAACACAGCAGCAAAAGAAGAAGGAAGATTATCACCCCAAATGATCTAATTCACCGCGGAGTCGTAATTGCTTCTTCATCGCCTCCACAACCTTCATCTCCTTGCGCGTCTCCTCCGCCATCTTCTTCATTCTGTCCATGACGCGGGGTTTCTCGACGAGAGCCTTCATCATCTGTTCAGCGGCCGCATTACGTACCTTGATAGCAGCCGGGTGCTCGATGCGGAGCTTCGCCAACTCCTCCTTCTGTTCCATGACGAGGGCTTGCAGCATCTTCATTGAGGAACTACTATTCTCATGCAGCTTCTTCCAGCCGGTGTTCTTCTCCTTCAACAGGTCGATCTCATGGCAGAGCTTCTCCTTGTCCTCCTGAAGTCGCAGGATTTCGCCGACCGCCTTCTTCTCTGAGGCAATGCTCTTCTTCAGCAGTATCACCAAGCCGGTGGTCAACTCCCCCTGCTGATTGAGCTCAGCGGGCATGTCGTCGAGGCTCTCCTTCAGCAACTCCGTCAAGCCTTGGATGAACTCCTTCTGCTTATTGAGGTGCTTATTGAGCTGATCGGGCATGCCATCGAGGGATAACGACTCCAGCTCCGCCGGCTCGGCATGTTCGCCTCTGCGGCTAGGGCGCTCCTGGGAGCCATCACCTGCCCATGAGAGATCTTTCGAGGTCTCTGAGGGAGTCCTGGATAAGGGGGTATCCGGACAGCCGGACTGTATACATCGTCCGGACTATAAAAGTGTCAAGATACAAGACTCAAGACTTCGGCTCGTGTCCGGATGGGACTCTCCTTTGCGTGGAAGACAAGCTTGGCGATCCGGATATTAGTTTCCTTCCTTGTAACCGACTCCATGTAAACCCTAGCTCTCCGGTGTCTATATAAACCGGAGAGGATGGTCCTTAGAAGGCCGATCACAATTACAATCATACCATCATAGGCTAGCTCTTAGGGTTTAGCCTCTACGATCTCGTGGTAGATCTACTCTTGTACTACTCATATCTTCAATATTAATCAAGCAGGAAGTAGGGTTTTACCTCCATCGAGAGGGCCCGAACCTGGGTAAACATTGTGTCCCTTGCTTCCTGTTACCATCAGCCTAAGACGCACAGATCGGGACCCCCTACCCGAGATCCGCCGGTTTTGACACCGACATTGGTGCTTTCATTGAGAGTTCCTCTATGTCGCCGCTGCAAAGGCTCGATGGCTCGTCTCGTTGTCAAGGACGACATCACTTCTGGGGGAGCGCTGGCTGTAGGCCAGACTCTCCAGCTTGGCAGCTTCATTATGACCGCCCCATCGGTTGTCGTGCCGACGATGGCCTCTCGGGTCATCACGCATAACCTTCACATCGATTCGGAGCTTGCTGAACAGATGGATCCGATGGAGCTCTCCTCTCTTAACGAGCTCTTGGATCGCATCGCCGCTTTGGGAGATGCTATGAACTACGACCAGATTGGGCTTAAACCTGACCAGAGGGACATTAGATCCCCGCCGGCCACCCATGAGATATCGGTAGTGGAGGAACCACATGTGGGTTGCCCCTCAACTTTGAGGACGAATTATGTCCGGATCATCGAACTCAGTGAGCCGAACACCCACCCAAAGGAAGACATGACCCAAGTCCTGGACTTAGAATCGGGCGTTGGGCCGAAGGGATTAGGTAATACTCCAGATCCTGAACTGTCGGGCTTGGTACTTCCCGTGCCCCCGGGCGTCAGATCGGATCAGAATCTGGATTCAGCCAATGACGCCCGCTCGGACTTAAACCGTCTCTCCTGTATCAGGCAGGAGCCCCAGGAGACGGTACACCATTACTGGGCCAGATTTCTCCTTGCTCTTAATAAAGTCGAGGACTGCCACAAGGAGGACGTAGTCTCTCTTTTCTGCAGAAACTGCATGAACAAAGGACTCCTTAATGCTATAAGTCGCCATGACATAGTGCACTTTACGAACTTGGCAACCATAGTACAGAAGTACTATGCGATGGAAAGTGCCTGGAAGACCCAAACAGAATTTTGGGATAGTACGGCCCTCACCAGAACCTTTGTCTGAACTAAACGGCCGAACTCTTGTAAGTCGACCAACTCAATTCCCAAGAAACCAAAACCCGCCCCAGGGCGTGGAACCGTATTGAAAGAATGGCTCAATGGGACATGTAAGCTTCACAGCACGCCGGATGCAACGCCGACCCATAGCCTTAGAGCATGTTGGATACTCCGGCAGGTAGCTAAGAGTGGCGAGGATCTCCTCGGGAACCATAAAGCAGAACCACATCCCACCAAGGAACACAATACGGTACTGACAGTCTTCGAGACCTTCGCCTCAAACAATAGGCGCAAGCGAGCGCATCGAAGCTCCGCTGAAATTTGCCATGTGGCAAAAATAAATTCGTGGAACGACACTGCTATAACCTTCAATGCCAGTGACGAACCCCGATTCCAGTCCGTCCGGGCGCCGGTCGCTCTGGTCCTCAGCCCAATAGTGGACGGCTTTCGGCTCACTAAAGTACTCATGGACGGCGGAAATGGATTAAACCTAATCGACGAAGAAACACTCAAGAAGATGGAGATTGACAAAAGTCGCATTGAACAAAGAAGCACAACCTTCAGGGGAATTATCCCCAGTCGGGAGGCACGGTGTGCAGGGAAAATCACACTCTATGTGGTATTCGGCGCCCCAGAGAATTATAGGTCCGAAGAAATCACCTTCCAAGTGGCTCCTTTCAATAGCGGATACCACGCCCTTCTAGGGCGAGACGCGTTTGCAAGCTTTCAAGCCATACCCCATTACGGGTACATGAAGCTCAAAATGCCCGGACCCAATGGAATTATCACTCTAGCTAGTGATCCGGACGTCGCACTCTGCGCCAAAAACAAAACCGCAGCACTAGCCTTGGAAGCACTATCCGAAGCCCTAGCGGCAGAAGAATTAACAACGCTGCGCGCCACCATGGATAGGGACAACGTGATACTCGACAAGCGACCCAAGTCCACCTCATTTAAACCCACAGATGAGATAGTCAAATTCCAAGTCCACCCAACGGACCCCACGAAGACAGCTTCCATTGGGACACCGTTGAACCCCGCTATGGATGCTGCACTGCGCGACTTCTTACGCGAGAATTGGGATATTTTCGCCTGGCACCCATCGGACATGCCGGGCATCCCACGCAAATTGGCCGAACATAGCCTTAACATACTGAAGGGATACAAACCTGTTAAGCAGACCCTAAGGCAATTTTCGGAGCCCAAACGGCAAGCCATAGGGGAGGAGCTAGCCAAGCTACTTGAGGCCGGATTCATTAGAGATATCAAACATCCGGATTGGCTGGCGAACTTGGTAATGGTACCAAAGAAGGACAAATCCTGGCGCCTGTGCGTCGACTTCAAAGACCTTAACAAGGCTTGCCCCAAGGATCCCTTTCCCCTCCCTCGCATCGATCAAATCATCGATGCCACAGCTGGACACGACTCGCTGTGTTTCCTCGACGCATACTCTGGATACCATCAAATAAAGATGGCAGAGTCCGACCAAGCTGCAACAGCTTTCATAACGCCATATGGCCCTTTCTGCTTCAACACTATGCCTTTCGGGCTTAAGAATGCCGGAGCAACCTATCAACGCATGATTCAAACATGCCTGGAAAAGCAAATTGGCACAATAGTGGAGGCATACGTGGACGACGTGGTCATAAAAACAAGACACGTCGAAACCCTAATAGACGACTTGAGGTTTACGTTTGACAACCTACGAACATACGACATCAAGCTGAATCCGGAGAAATGCATTTTCGGCATCCCCTCCGAAAAATTGCTGGGCTTCATCATTTCCAATAGAGGAATTGAAGCTAATCCGGCAAAAATCCGAGCTTTGTCGCAGTTGGCTATACCAACAGACCTCAAACATATCCAGAAACTAGCTGGATGTGTGGCTGCTTTGAGCCGCTTTATCTCTAGGTTAGGAGAAAAGGCATTGCCTCTTTACCGCCTTCTTCGATGCACCGAACAATTCGTGTGGACGGATGCAGCCGCGGCCGGACTCGATGAAATAAAGACCTTATTGGCCAATAATCCAGTCCTAACAGCGCCAAATATTGGCGAACCTATGCTGCCGTACATAGCTGAAACACATCAAGTTGTAAGCGCAGTACTCGTCGTCGAACGAGAGGTTGACGGATACAAATTCCCGCTACAGAAGTCGGTTTATTATGTATACATGGTCCTCGCCCCATGCAAGTCCCGATACCCACACTATCAAAAAATAGCATACGCGGTCTTCATGGCATCCCGAAAGCTACGACACTACTTTCAGGAGTGTTTGATTACGGTGGCCTCCGAAGTACCACTAAACGATATAATAAATAACCGCGATGCAACGGGCCGGATCGCCCAATGGGCCATTGAGCTCCTTCTGTTTGACATAATATACAAGCCTCGGTGGGCTATCAAGTTGCAAGTGTTAGCGGACTTTGTCGCCGAATGGACGGAGGCCGAACTCCCTAAAGAGTACGGCGCATACTCCTACTGGATCTTGCACTTCGACGGCTCTAAAATGCTGGCTGGACTGGGAGCGGGCGTAGTCCTGACGTCTCCCACCAGATACACGGTTCAATACGTCCTCCAAATATTATACACAGACTCAGACAATGCAGCCGAATATGAGGCTCTGTTGCACGGTCTTCGGATGGCAGACTCTATGGGCATTCAACGCCTAGAGGTGCGCGGGGATTCAAACCTCGCAATATCACAAATAAATAGAGACTTTGACGCCAAGGATCCGAAAATGGCGGCCTATCACAATGCCGTCGTTAAAATGTCAGCTCGGTTCGAGGGGCTCGAATTCCACCATGTGGCTCGAGAAAACAATCAAGCGGCAGATGTCCTTGCCTGCATCGGCGCTAAATGCGACCCTGTCCCACCTAACATATTCCTGGAAAGGCTGTTTAAGCCATCCGTGGTATGGGAAGGGGAGTCCGGCAATACCAGCACAGATCCGAATACATCCCCAGATTCCGAACTATCAGACATAATCGGAGGTTCTACCACCGAAATAACATCGTCAGCCCACGAAATAATGGTTGTCATCGCCCCATGGACTGAGCCTTTCTTGGCCTACCTAAATAGGCAGGAGCTCCATGAAGACCAAAATGAAGCACGCTGCATTGTCCGGCGTTCTAAAGCTTACAAAGTCCATGAAGGGGAACTCTATAAGAAAAGCGCCACCGGAGTGCTCCAAAGGTGCATCTCCGAAGAGGAAGGGAGTCAGCTCTTGGCTGAAATCCATGCCGGACTGGGAGGGCACCACGCTGCGGCTCGAGCATTAGTCAGCAAAGCCTTCCGTACAGGTTTCTATTGGCCGACAGCCCGAGCAGACGCACAGGACCGTGTCCAACACTGCGTCGGTTGCTAGCTCTTTGCCAATCAGAGTCATATGCCCCCTACCACTCTCCAAACAATCCCCATAACTTGGCCCTTCGCGGTCTGGGGGCTTGATATGGTTGGACCCCTTAAAGGGGGAAGCCATAAGAAAAAAAATATTGGTCATGGTAGACAAATTCACCAAATGGATAGAAGCCAAACTAGTGAAAATGGCCGAGTCCGGACCAGTAATAGACTTTATATCTGGGGTCGTACACCGATACGGTGTCCCCCACAGCATCATCACTGACAATGGCTCAAATTTCACGGCCGATGAGGTGAAATCTTGGTGCGGCAAAATGGGCATTAAGCCTAACTATGCTTCCGTCTACCATCCTCAAACAAATGGCCAGGTCGAACGGGCAAACGGTCTTACATGAGCGGCATCAAACCCAGACTAGTGCGATCCTTGACAGAGTCGGATACTCAGTGGGTCGAGGAGCTCGACTCCGTACTCTGGGGGCTGCGGACCACGCCGAATCGCACCACCGGATATACACCATTTTTTATGGTGTATGGCGCGGAAGCAGTACTACCTTGCGACATAATACATGATTCACCACGCGTACGCATGTACGAAGAGAAGGAAGCCGAGTTAGATCGGCGGGATAATTTGGATGCCCTGGAGGAGGAGCGCGATGTCGCTAAGGCCCGTTCCGCATTCTATTAGCAATAGGCTCGACGATACCAAAGCAAAGAAGTGCGGGCCAAAACTTACAATATTGGTGAACTCGTTCTACGCTTACCGGAGAAGAAGGACAAGCTCAAACCCAAGTGGGAAGGCCCCTTCATCATCGACAAAGTTCTCACCGGGGGAGCGTACCGCTTATGCAACGCGTCTGATAACAGACTCGAGCCGAACCCATGGAACCCGGCCAGACTCCGGAGATTCTACGCCTAGCGCCGAACTCAGTGTTCGTCTCCTTAACCCTCCTTTTTCAATTATGCTCCCTCCCTTTTCCTTTCTCGATCTTTTTCTTTTCACACAGTATTTAATACAGTACGGACTACCGGATTACTCCGGCCGCACTATGTGTGTAAGCTTTACCTGGGGGCTTCCTATATGGAAGCTAAATATAAATTACTTTCAGGGCTTTTTGCCCGTCGCACATGCGTTTCTTTTTCCATGTGTGTCTTTTCTTCACCATTATATGCATCGATATGACTTAAGATGTGGCCAAGATGGGTTGCCTGGCTCCTGTGTTTATGCCCTACGTTCCCGTTAATTCAGCTAGGGCATAAGGGGAGCACCTCTGCGATTGTTACTGCCGGTTGAGCCGGATGTGTACCTCAGACTGGGTGAAGCCGAAAGCTAGTTTCCTTAAGAGAATATTCGGTCGGTGAACAAAAGATGTCTTCGTTATTATAACATTAATCCCTAGAAGTTTTGTATCCTGCGCTTTGGTTTGCAGTCCGGACATGTGCCTTGACACATGCTTACCCAGGGAAAGGAACCCTTAATGGAACTATTCTCCCTGGAAGATGTTTCTTACTAACCATGTAATATAACATAACTAGTTGGGTACTTGTCTGTTCAAGCACTTATGACCCCTACGCCTGGTATCCACGCATACTCCGGTTTTGTATAACCGAGCGGGTATTCGGACACACCCCGGACTTTAGGATCCGGGGGCTGAAGCGGAAAGGTCTGCCAAGACAAATGATTTTAATCCGACTAGGGGCTACTTATGTCCATCGAATTACACATTCATTTGGACTGATTATATTCATCCTTTATACCATCCAACAGGCTATCTAGTTTACAATCCTGTTGAGAATACTTTGCGGCTAACGCCACCTGGTCATATACCAGACTCACGGGAATTTCTTGCCCATCTGGCCCAGCCGGTCCAACTTCAGCCATATGGTTTGGGTCCAGCTTGGTGTAGCGCGTCTTCACCATCGCCCATGCTTCTCTTGCACCTTGTCGGCAGGCTGATATCTTCCACAAACGGAAGCGCCGCCGTGCCCCTTGAAGCATGTCCACAAGCCCCCCCCCCATGCCATTTTGAAGGGAGCTTGATGGCCACAGAGACTGTGCAATGCCCTGCATCACCTACCGAGCTCGCTCATGCAGTTGTGAGAGGTCATGTAGTACATCACCTGCAGAAGCGGGCATCTCCTCCTCAGGGTGACCCGTCAGCATTCCTACAAACACAACTTTTTCAATATGCTTCCTCTCTGAACTATGCTACAGTTCGTTTAGGCACTTACAATAAATGCCACGGCGAAGCCTTCTGTTCTCCTTCACGGAGTCTGCCAGCTGCGCGCGGACGTCCTTCAATTCCACGTCCAGCCGAACATTGGCATCTTGGAGCATATTCTTATCATGCTTCACTTGCGTAAGAATGCGCTCACCGGCCTTTAGTTGCCTCTGGAGATGCGACTCGTCGTCTCCCCCGCCCTCCGGATTTACTCCGGGGTTGTCTACAGAACTTTCTGTTAAATTTGTCATGCCAGCCAGTTGCCAACTGGTGCATTTTCATATAATTAAGATAAATGTTACCATATGAGGCCTTCTGGGATTCCTCTAGCTTGGCAACTGTGGCCCTCAGTTGGGTCTTGCACTCCTCTAGCTCCCGAGACAATTGCTCATTCTTATCTACAAGAACCTGCGCATAAATTGATACTTAAAACTGTTGTTTCAACCGTTTCAAGTCTCAGGGGCTACTACTATAAATGCTCATCAAACTTTCTTACCCATATATCTTTGGTATACTGGACTGTCGCCCGGGCGAGTCCGCTTTGAGCAGCTCGGATGTATGTGTCTCCCGAATTGAAGGCATTAAATGCCTCTTTGGAAAAGATGTTGTTGCGAAGCACGGCCCGTCGATGCCGATGATGCATGGCGCTCTCTACTTCCGAATTTGTGGCAGAGAGCATGTCTGCGTCCTTTGTCGGAGGACTATGCAGCGTCGGCCCTACGTCCGCCTCCTCTCTCGAAGTTGGTCCTGGAGCCCGACTGGTGGAGGCGTGGTTGGCAGGATCTCCGAATATAGTCCGGATACTCCCCTTCCTGCCAAGATGTAAAAAGGGCACTGTTATACTTCAAATGACAACAAATTACATGATAGGTTATTTTCTTACCTCTGTAGAGGCGTGTCGGTTCTAATCGCCTTCCTCTTGAGCCTACCCAATCCAGACGCCTGTGGCTGACGGGTCCCTAGGGGCTCGGCCCTGCGCTCCAAGCGTTGCTTCTGCAAAAGCACGACATATCAGGGATAAGGTGTGACATCAGGAAAGAATCCTCTTCGGAGGATCAAGTCTTCGGCTTGGCTTACACGCGACGAAGGTAACAGTCTGGGATAATCAGCGGTAATAGCCACTGGGGCGCCGTCACGGCTCGCCCGATAAAATATCCCGTCAACAAGCTCCATGGCCGCATCTGGGTCTTCTTCGAGTCCCAGACCCAGGGCCCTTTCTGGGTCCTCTGGCTGCGGGGAAGGGCTGGAGATTCCTTCCACGTCCCTCCTCAGTTCCTGCTCAGAAATATCGATGCGGGTAACTTTAGCAAAGAACGCCACAGTAAGTGAAGCGAGGAAATAAATGACAACTTACCTAGTTTGGGGGATTATACATGGAGAATTCGTCCTGTGGTTTGATGTGGAGGAAGTCTTCCTCTTCTCCTTTGTATAGGTCGGACAGTATCCTTGCCAGAGCGGTGGGGGAGTCCGGACCCTTACGGCCACAGCGGGTGGCATCATCTGTCCCGTTGTAGTGCCACATGGGATTGCTCCGATATTGAAGCGGTTGCACTCCCCGCATTATGCATATTGCCATCACCTCGACTATCGTTAGTTCGGATTTGTCCAGTAACTTTATCCTGCTCATTAGGAAATGTACTTCCCTGGAATCCTCTTCTCGGGGGCCTCGGGGGCGCCAGCTTAGACGTGCCCTCGGCGGGGTGTTACTGAACTTGGGGAGTTCTGTCCGGACTGGATCCGGAAGAGGAGCGTCGTCAATGTAAAACCACTCTGAAGTCCAGTTATCTGGTGCCTTCTTGGGAGTACCGGATAGGTACCCGGTCTTAGCGATACACCATACTTCGGCCCCGCCCACTTGACATAGGGATTCTCCCTAGTTGCGGGGGACAAGGCAGAACAACTTCTTCCATAATCCGAAATGATCCTCGCAGCCTAGAAATAGCTCACAAAGGGCGACGTACCCTGCTATATGCAGTATGGAGAGGCTAGGGTAAAGTTTTGCAACTGGAGGTCGTAGAACTCCAGAAGCCCACAAAGGAACAGGTGAATAGGAAACCCGACGCCCCTTAACAGATGCGGAATTAGGCATATTCGCTCCTCTGGAGATGGATTGGGGGATCTCTCCGCCTGTTCTCCGCCGTTATAGGTGGCCACTCTGGCTCGAACGGGGACCATGAACACCGGCGGGAGGAGCCCTTGGGTTTGTAACTTTATCAAGTGGCTATGAGGGACTGAACACTCTCCCCAGTCCCCCGGCTTGGGGCAAGGGGAGCGAGCAGAAGAGCTGCAACGACCGGCCATGTTGGAATCGTTCTTTCTGGGCGCTCTGTTGGATGCTTGCTCGAGGAGAGACAGTGGGGTTTGGATCCTAGGATCCCCCGCCTCTTCAAATAGACGGTTAGCCCGAAGGACCGAGGGTGGCAAATGCAAAAATGCCTCAACTCCTCGCATTCGCTCGACATGTGGAAATGGTCATTATTGAAGCATTGAAGCCGAGGAATACAACATTGATGAAGATGTCGGACACTGTTTGTCATGATGGGAACATTGGAGTATTCGGAAGGAGGAACCCGCCTTGCAATGCCGAAGACAAGACTGCGCGCCGGACTCATCGTCATTGAAGCCTGGTTCAGGGGCTACTGAGGGAGTCCTGGATAAGGGGGTATCCGGACAGCCGGACTGTATACATCGTCCGGACTATAAAAGCGTCAAGATACAAGACTCAAGACTTTGGCTCGTGTCGGATGGGACTCTCCTTTGCATGGAAGACAAGCTTGGCGATCCGGATATTATGTTTCCTTCCTTGTAACCGACTCCATGTAAACCCTAGCTCTCCGGTGTCTATATAAACTGGAGAGGATGGTCTATAGAAGGCCGATCACAATTACAATCATTCCATCATAGGCTAGCTCTTAGGGTTTAGCCTCTACGATCTCGTGGTAGATATACTCTTGTACTACTCATATCTTCAATATTAATCAAGCAGGAAGTAGGGTTTTACCTCCATCGAGAGGGCCCGAACCTGGGTAAACATTGTGTCCCTTGCTTCCTGTTACCATCAGCCTAAGACGCACAGATCGGGACCCCCTACCCGAGATCCGCCGGTTTTGACACCGATAGTCTCTGCGTGGCGGCGATCCCTCTTTTTTTTCCGCAGCCTTGGTTGCTGCTCCCTTGTTACAAGTAGTTCTCTACCTAGAGCTGTGCTCACCGGCCATGGCAATGACGGACGAAGAAGAAGCACTTATGAGGAGGAAAGGTAGAGTAATTTTTGGTTAGGTAGTTCCCCTTTTTATAACCTAAGTACTAGCACTAGTAGTACTAATACCTGCATAGTGGGAACACGTTCAGGTTTGGTACGTACTAGTAGGTGTGAGCAGGCTTTCGAATGTGATGGGAACAAGGTAAAGATTAATTGATGGTTTTGGTTTCGAGGCCCGAAACGGCTCCCGATGAGTTCAGCGGAACATAAATTTCAAGTACTACACTGCTCAAATGCGTAAATATTATGTTACTATCAAAAATTGGCACAAAATACGAAGGAGACCAATGGAAGTACTACTAGCAACCCACGATTTAACTACTCGCATGCGCGCAGTGGAGTAATAATGTCTTTCTTCCGCCCTCACGTCCACTCAATTTGCATGTGCTGTATTAATTGACCATCAATGAAGTGAACGACTTTACACGCGTCAAATTATCACATGGGGTGGATCTTGGTACAAAATTGCGTCTGCCCGTGTACCCGCATGTGTGTGCGAGGGAATGAGTGCGTGCGTGGCGTGCATGCACATCTTCGCTTCGTGCATGTACCGTCAGTATGGCTCAGGGAGGACGAGTACATTCTTCTGGAACCAGCAGCACGTCACTGTGATCAATCCACGCAAGGAGGTCGCGACAAGGCCTCCACATGTGCCACGTGGCTTCATGAACTGTAAGAGAGACACTATGTAGCGTGCCATTGGTATTCTAATTTACGTGTTTTGCACATAGTCGAAGTACTAGTAAGGTACACATGCATTGCACGCATCAGATTTTGCAACCAAATTATGAATAAATACCACACTATAGCATGTAAGCTCTAAGTCATATATGCGTGATGTAGCCCTTCGTTTAATTCTTATAGTTCATCTCATTCAAAATCAATTAGTTTTTATAAAAAAGCTAAGAACGCGTGAATAGGAAAAACATGGGATTATAGTGGAATGTCATCTTGAATCCTACAGGATTGTACGAGTGTTTGATTGTGCATAGAAAAAACGTAGAATTCTTTTAAAGAGGTTTGAGTGGATGGGATGTTTCCTATGAAATCTAGTGCAAATGAATCATATGGAAAAAATCCTATGGTTTACAATCCTACGAATCAAACAACCAAGATAGGAAAAATTCCTAATGATTAGAATCCTCCAAAATTCCTTTGAGAATCCTTTGAATCAAAGAAGCCCTTAATCTATTTTATGATTCATGGAATTGTGCATTGTAAAGAATAAAGTAAAAACAAATAATGGCAACTCAACTAGAAAAAAAGTTTGGCAGTTATGATATGGAAGATTCTAGAACAAAAGAGAACCACTGTTGTTTTGAGGTTTGTGCATTATGCTTAAGTTCAACCATGGAGTCTGCTAGATTGTACATGTGGCAAAATCCGGTAGGGGGCTAGAAGATGGTGCGAGGGGCCGAGTGGAGGGAGACTATGAAGGAATGCACAAGTGCGAGATCGATATTTAGAGAGAGGGGGCGAACACGTGCGCTGTTGCACGCAATGACGGAGCCATGAAAAATAAATGAGCTAGGGGCCAAGCATTGCTAATCCTTTACGAGGAGGGTTAATTCATGAAATTAAACCTTTTTTAGCAGCAATTGTCTAATGATCACATTCATATTAGCCTCGATATATAGTGATGTTAGGGGGGGCAAGGCCCTTAGTTCCCCCTGTCTTCGTCATTGTGCACGCGTCTGAGAGATGAAGTGGAAGGCATGGATCATGAGAGGGGGACGTTGGATATATAATTAATGTGGGTGTATTAGCTATTTATGTTAATCCTATATAGAGAGGTATAGATTGATCGATGTGGACGTGGGAAAGAGGGTGAGACCTCACTGGATATATCGATTGATCGGTTTGTGTGGAAAACTATGAAAGACCTAGCTATATACACACATACATAGAGGAACATCGATCATTGCGCATGCACGCATGACAGATAAAGAATGCCCGATATGATGGAGAGGGGGGGGGTGTGTGGGTGTGTGCCTTCATGGGAGACCGACCTGAAGAAAAAGATTGCATGCGTGCGATAGATAATGCCGACTGGTAGTGTGTGTGCATGCATGCACGAGAGAAAGTTAGTGGTACAATTATAAAGAGAAGACTACTGTGTGGGTGTAAAAGAATAGGTAAGGTCATAATCAATGTAAAGTTGAATTCAAATATTTGAATAAGAGATCCTGATGTTTGAAACCCATGCATGCATGAATATAACGGAGATCTGCGTAGTGTGGTTTGGAAACGAGCATGTTGTAATGTATACACATTGAACAAGGTCAGACTGATTTGAATTTGAGATACCGATGGCAGACATCATTTGCCCACGTCGCATCCGTGCATGGACACACTATTCTAATTGGAGATGATGGGCGGCTTTCGCATCACATATCTATATCTATACCCCTATATATATTATATTATATATATTTTTATATTGTGTGCGGGTAACTTTAACTTTGAAAGATGGTCGTTGGATGAGGCGAATCCGATGGTCCAAAGATGGCAAATTTGAGCACTATTGGCCATTGGATATCATCTGGATTCCACCAGATTTCGCCACATGTATAATCTAGAAGACTCCATGGTTGAACTTAAGCATAATGCACAAACATCAAAACACAAGCACTTCTTATCTGTTCTAGAATCTTCCGTATCATAATTGCCCAAATGTTTTTCTACATGATTTGCCATTATTTGTTTTTACTTTATGTCTTACAACGCACAATTCCATGAATCTTAAAATAGATTAGCTTTCTTAAAAACTAGATGATTTTGAATGAAATGAACTATAAGAATTAAACAAACATCTACATCATGCATATATGACTCAAAGCTTGCATGCTATAATGTGGTATTTATTCATAATTTGGTTGCCAAATCTCATGCGTGCAATGCACGTGTACCTTACTCTAGTCTAAATGGTGTTTGTGTGTGTGTTGTGCGTGTTGAGGTGCAAATTGTCTTTTTTGGGGTACACGTTAAGCTTGTTCTTCCGAAATTTCAAGACGCGCCTTGTTATGCCGAAAATTGAAGCTAGCGTCTCTGTCTATCGTGCTGCGAAACTCCCGCCTCTTCAACCCGCGCCTTGTTAGCTCGAAATATTTAAGATATATCTTTGTCTCGTTGTGCTCCGACAACTCCCTCCATCTCAACCCGTGCCTTTCTATTCCGAAATTACAACGCACATGAAAACTCCCACCTCCTGTGAAATCCTGACACGTGAAATGCCCATGGTACCCCTGAACCGAAAGAACCGCCTCAAATCGGTGGGGGGTACTTTCGTAACTTACCCCACATTTCGGACAAGCGCGTCTCTAAGCCATGGTTCCCCACTGCCATCCCATCCGCCCACCCATTCGTACACCGATGCCACGAAAACCCGCAACGAAACCCCACACCCTGCTCCGTCCGCCACCCAGCCGGAGCCTCTTCCCTGACGACGTCATCGACAGCAACACCTCGACGTCCCTCATCCATCATACTGGATGAGGATCCGTCGTCAATCTCATCATCCCGCCGGTTCAGCCACCCCGTCCTCCACCTCCAAGGAGCTGCCCCGACGTTCCCCTTGTCTTTCGCGCCACCTCCATTCCCACACCATCGTCTTCACCTGCACCACCGGAAGAGCATCACCATCACTATTTCCTCGGATGAAGTTGCGGCCTAATCGGCGCCACCAAAGAGGTTGTACACTAATCACCGCATTTTCTTCTTGATTCGATCTCACGGTGCTGCCGGCGCTTGGTCCTGAGCCGACACGGCACGGCTCCATCCACGGCGGCATCGCCGGCCACTTCTTCTACGGCGTCGCTCCCTCAGCGGCGACGTCCACATCAGTAGGAGCTGCTGCTACTTTAGCTCTCGCTCGCGCTGCTGCTCTGCTCTTGCTCTCAGTCCCCTGCTTGGTCTGCTCTTGCTATTGCTCTTGATCGCGCTGCTGCTCTCGCTCTTGCTCTTGCTTGCGATGCTGCTCCGATTTGGCTACACTTCAGTCGACTGAATTGACTTTTGGGTCAGTCAATTTTCAAGGGGTGGGATCGCCGGGGTGAAGGAAGAACCAACCGCAGCAGGGAGGGGGGCTCGCCGGAGAGGTACCCCACTATCTATCTTAGGGTTCAGGATGGGAGCGGTGGTCGCCGGCGGTGGCGGGGCGGTGGCGGGGCGGTGGCGTGGGGATCGCCGGAGAAAAAGCTCGGCACAGGGGGGCCTAGAGGGATGGCCGGGGCGGCGGCGGACCGGCGGTGGGGAGCGTTTTCGGGGCGGGCGGGGTGGCGCACCGCCGGCCGCGGGCGGCGGGGGGCTGCTGTTTGGCCGGTGGTGGCTAGCGGCTCAGGGGGGTGGAGGTTGAAGATGAACCGCAGGCCCTTGATTTCGTATCCAACGGCTGCAAAATCGACTGACCAGAGATGAAAAAGTCAGTCGACCGACGTGTAGCCTCACCTTGCTAGTGCGTTCAGTTTCGACAGCAAAATTCAGTTTCGACAGCAAAATTCAGTTTCGACAGTTAGGTTCAGTTTCGATAGTTAAGTTCAGTTTCGACAGTTAAGTTCAGTTTCGACAGTTAAGTTCAGAGATGAGCGGCTGATGTATTTTACATCTAGCACTTTGTGGTCATGTATTTTACGTCATGTATTGGAGATGCTATTAGAATTCCACTCATGTTAACGTTGTTCATTGTCTCTCTTGTCCTGCTTCAGCCTCGGCGTCGTACAACTCACCGGAGCTGCTCCAACGACGAAACCCTCCATCACAGCAGAGCAGTACCTCGGGCTCCATCTCGAGATGCCTAAGATCTTATTCCCCTCCTCTGACAGCAAAGTCAGCCGGAGCATCCTCACCGGCCAACCCAATCACGCTGAGATCAACATGGCTTCGCCAAAGAGGTTGTACACTTGTTGCATCTTTTTTTACTCTACATGTTATATATATTGTCCACTGAGCACTCGTAGTAATGGGAAATACGATTATTTTATCCTACTATATGACAAGCAGTGAGGTACCAGACAACTTAGCTATCCGTGATGGACTCTCTTGAACGCCATCATTATTTATCTCTGCGCGTTTGAGCTGTGCATTTGTCGATGGGCCTGGGAGTTGAGCTAGTATGGCAGTGGCCTGGGTCCAAAGTAATAGAAGTAGCACAAAAACATTTTTTTAGTGTAGGATTTTCCTTGCTCAAGCCTGCCTACTAGAATCGCCAGTGCTTGAAAGGAAAAGTGAATGAAAAACATAGGAATTGGAAAGTTTCCTATGGTACTACTTTTCATGAATTTGGTGCAAAGGAATGGAGCAAAGGAAAACTGTAGGATTTGTTCCTTTAGTGTCTCCTTGAAAGAAAAACCATAGGAATTCTAATTTCCACTTCTCCTCCTTTTCATATTCCTATTCATCAAGCACAAGACTAAGAGATAGTAGCATAATAGCATTATAATCGTACATTTTCTTGTGGTTTGACTTAATCTCACCATGCTTTTTTGCATCCTGTGATCTTCCAATTGTTGTGAATCAAACACCCAGATTGACAGAAATCCTGTGTTTTTAAATTCTCTGTTTTGCACGTGCATTCCTATCCTATTCCTGTCTATTTCCTATCCCTGCATTGTTAGAATCCTCAAATTCAAACAAGCCCTTACTCAATTACTTCTGTTACAGATATGTGTCAAAGAAAACCTTGTGTGGTTTGTCCTGCTCCTGCGGCGCTGTGTTCCACCCCAGCTCAGCTGCTCCAATGACGGAAGGGTTCACCACAGCAGGGATCCGCTCTTTACACTATCTTTCGCCGCCTCAGATCTTCTTCCCCGCCGCCGGCAGCCACGACAACTGCATTACCATCATCAACTGAGCACATGACCTTGAGGACTACACGGGTCCGCAAGAGAGGTCACACTCTTCCGTGTCTGCTTACGTTATGCGTCGCTTAATATGATGACATGCTACATTATCATCGTTTTCACCTATTAGACTCTGAGTCAGGTCCAAACTAATGCTGAAACTTGAGTATTTAAATGGTTGTGGGGTATATATTGGGGCAGCAATCGGTACTATCTGTCTACTATCTGGTTAATCTCCGGTGTCTACTATGAGTTTCATGTTGAGTGCAAACAAACATTAAAGGAGCCATTATCTGTATTTTTTAACTAAAGCTATTATCTGCCTGCTATCATTGGTTTTGGGTCTATCCACAGTTTGCTACCATCACTCTAGATTTGTGCATGCACTCCTTACATAATCTCACTATGTTTTATTCCTATGCATGCCAGTTATTGTACACAATGGAACTGATCATGTAGAGCAAAAGAGACGAGCCTTGCGTGGCAATAAAATTTCATGCAGACGTTGTTCCATGGTGGGCGCAAAGGCAGCCCCCCCTCCACCCATTTCAGATCGTAATCAAGAGGAAGATAACTGTTCTGAGGGGGATTCAGAAGGAGAAGACCACTCCTATTTACCCCATGAGGTCTTCGCTCTAACTTGGCATGCTGATGTTGGTAATATCATGCATATGGTGCCTTGCATTGCTTACTGTATACATTAATGATGTCATCTGCTTAGTTTAGACATGCTTTGTGTCAATGCCATCTGTTTAGTTTCTTTATCGTATATGTGAATCATGCAATGCCATCTTGTCTAGCCAGGCATCATATATGTGAATTTTGCAATGCCACCCTGGTTAGCCAGTCATCTTATATGTGAATTATATCATGCCATCATTTTTTTATTATGTGTTAAATTTGTCAACAATTTTAGTACATTCAATTACTCTTCCTGTGCATCAGCCATTCGGCACGGGCATGGAAAAATCTGGAGTGGAAACAAGGTCTTCAGAGCAGACAATGCTATTTGACGGAGCACATGTCTTGTTGGTTACCGATAGCTCCTCAGAGGAGGATTCAGAGACAGATGACCAGTCATATTTCCCCCTGAGGTGCATGCCCTAACTTGGCAGGGTTATGTTACTCATATCGTGCGTATGGTATCTTGCATTGCTATGTCATTTGCTTAGTTTAGACATGCTTTGTGTGAATGCCACCTGTTTAGTGTCTAATTACCATATATGGGAATTATGCAATGCCATCTTGTTGCAAGACATTATATATGTGAATGATGCAATGTTATCTTGTTGCAAGGCATTATGTATGTGAATTATGCAATGTCATGCTGTTTAGGCAAGCGTCATATATGTGAATTATATCATGCCATACTTTTTTTGTATTTCTCATTGCTTTTGTCGACAATGTTTGTATACTCAACTGCTCTTCCTGTGCATCAGCCATTTGAATTGGTGATGGAGAAATCTGGAGTGAAAACAAGGTCTTCAGAGCAGACAATGCTACCTGCTGAAGCAGATATCTTGCTGGTTACAGATAGCTCTTCAGAGGAGGATTCAGAGGCAGATGACCAGTCCTATTATCCCCCTGAGGTGTATGCTCAAACTTGGCAGGGTTATATTACTCATATAATGCATATGTTGTATTGCAATGCTTAGTTTTTACATCATATACACAATATTGAATGCCATCTCCTTAGTTGACACATCATATATGCAATTGCTCTCTGCTCACTTCCTTAGTATATAAAGCATATATTTGAATTATGTCATGCCATGATGTTTACATAGACAACGTGTATCTGAATTATGGCATGCCAACCCATTTTCTAAAGACATAATATAGTTATATCATCTCATCCTGTTTACATAGTCATCATATTTTAAATTATGTCATTCTATCCGTGAATTATATCACGCCATCATGTTTCCATCGACGGCATGTTTGTGATTTATGGCATGCCAACCACTTTAATAGACACATCGTATAGTTATATCATGTCATCCTGTTTACATAGTCATCATATTTTGAAGTATGTCATTCTATCCTGTTTAGTTAGCCATCATACATGTGAAATTGTGTCATGCTATCCTGTTTAATTAGCCATCATATATGTAAAATTATGTCCTGCTATTCTGTTTGCTTAGACAACATAAATGTGAATTATTTCATGCCCTGTTTTCTTCCCTACTATCCATTGCACCTGTCTATCTTACAATGTCTGTACATTCAATTACTTTTCTTGTTTATCAGCCATTTCAATTGGAGGGAGTGATGCCAGTATCTGTGGGAGTAAAAACACGGTCTTCAGAAAAGATCGTGCTACCTGTCGATGCAGATAGAACCACGGTTGTACTTGCCCAAGAATCAGCCCCACCACACATAACCCACACTCATGCAGATTGTACCCCTACCCAGTTGGACAGAGAACCAGCTACACCCCTTCTAACCCTAACCCCAGCAGATAGACACCCAGTTCCCGTTGACACAGCACCGTCTCCACCACAGAGCACCCAAACACGAGCAGTTAGTAAGGCAACTGCAGTGCCCAAATCACGAGGACCACCACTCCGAACCCGAAGTCAACGCTTAAAGTAGTAGAAGAATTGTTCTCAGGTCAGGTTCCGTAGCTATGGTTCATACTACTTTGTTCTTGCATCACTGTATTTACTGATACCAACCAATTTCAAATTTGAAGGATGCAATTGAAACTCCAATGGCGCAACAAGTATGTTTTAAACCTGTTTCTTCAACGTGTTTGGCTATTTGCTGTTGTAACTTGCTCTATGTTGATTTCAGTTTCAATTGAATAAGCAGTTATGTTCTCATGCCATGCACATTACAAGTGTTGTTATTGCTGTGTAGTTTCCCACACTTATATTCTGTCTATGCTGCTTTGTCTTAAATAGATATGATTTGAACTGTATCTATCTTGATTTGGCAACATAAACTAGAATGATATAGACCATACAATGACCATACTACATAGATATATGTTTGTTTCATGTTGGTATCCTGTCCACCTTACTACTGAATTAGTTTACCAAAATGAGTTTCATTATACTACATTGTAAACCTGAGATGTGTTTGTTTGTTTCTCTTTTAGAACGCGGATAAAAAATTGGAGAAGAGTACCCTGTTATGCAATGGTAAAGGAAGTAATGCAGATAAGGTTCAAGATAGTGAGACATCCCTGTTGGTCTCCAAGAAAGCTGATAAAAACTATATTGAGGACACTCAGACAACCCCAAAGTCCTGTCTTGATGTAGTGTTCGAGTTACTGGCTACCACTGCTGGCACCAGCTCTTCGAACTCGTTGCCTGAATCAGTTCGGCTTCTTGAGTCTCAACTTCAAGTTGAAAGACATCGATCAGATGTTATGCGACAGGAAGCCGAAGGACTGATGAAGTCCCTGCAGAATTCAGATGCATACTTTCTGGTGCAACAACAAGCGCTGGAGGACTTAAGCGCCAAACAAGAGAAAGTTAATAAGCTTGCTAAGCATCTTGCCAACATTATGGGTACCCAGGATATTGTTTCTTGAGCTCTTCTGAAGTGGTTTCAGTTCTGGACTTGTTTTGCTGCGGCGTTTATATGCTGCTGTGTTCCCTATATTTGCACTGGTGGCGAACTTTGATGCCCAGTGGATGTAATATGTGTAATAGCCGTGATAGCCTAGTGTAAGTTGCTTGCTTATTTATTTCCTTGTTGTCTTGTTTATTTGTTTGCTTGTAGTCAGTGCAGTTCTTTTTCTGCAGTTTGCTAGTGGCTGCAATAACCTATTTTTTAAAACTAGGCCACAATAACCATGGGCTAATATTTACTGTAGTGACACTGGACCTACGGGCCGTAGAAAGGGTGGGCCTTCTACGGGCCGTATAAACAGTGGGCCTTCTACGGGCCGTATAAATAGTAGGCCTTCTACGGGCCGCAGAAATAATGGGCCTTCTACGGGCCGTATCATCAATGGGCCTTATACGGGCAGTATGATCGATTGGCCAAGCATGGGCCAATAACAGGCCGCATAATGACCGTAAACGGGCTAGAGTTGGAATCGTCCGTTCATGGGCCGACCATAACAGGCCATCGTTAATAGGCCGTATTTCATGACGCTATGAAAACGGCCCAACGTGTTAATGGACCACAAACGGGCCGACTGTAACCACGGGCTGAATTTGGCCCATAAGCAGAAAATGACAATAACGGGCCGTAAGTAAACGAATGCTGGAAATGAGCCCAAGAATAAATGGGCTCTGAGAAGGCCGAAAGATAACATGGGCTGGAAACGGCCCAACAGAATAACGGGCCCTTAATGGGTATAAAGTGATACACTGTTCATTACGGGCCAGTTTCACCACGGGCCGTTAATGGGTTAAAGTAATACACTGTTCATTATGGGCCAGTTTCACCACGGGCTGTTAATAGGCCAAGAGTTACATAGGGCCTCATATGGGCCGAAAGACGTCATGGGCCATACATGGGCCAGAAGTGAAAACGGGTTGGAATCATATTGGGTGGTCTAGATGACGCTATTGGGCCTAATTCGGATAGGGCGTAACGGGCCTTGGGTTAGCGGGCTGTAAATGGGCTATATGTGAACATGCCATTAACATGCTTTACATGGGTCGGCCCGCCACCTTTTGACCAAGTCAAACGGGCCGGCCTTTTCACATGAATGGGCCTCTATTGGGCCATGCCACATGTCGACGTATCATAGGCGCCTTCTGTCCAATGAGTGGATGACATCTGTCCCAAGGGTGAGCCGACACGTGTTTCCTCCAGCCAATGATGATTTTACACGTGGAAAATCCCCATTGGTCGGGGCTGTTAACGGGTTATCGGATCCAAAACCCGACCCGATAGCTTAACGGCGTTCCGTTACGGTAGATGCCACGTGTCGGTCACCCTTGACGAAAGCACTTCTGTGACGCGCGATTTATCGTCATGGAAGTGGACACTTCCGTGATGATAATTTTGGTAATGTCATGGAACACTTCTATGACAGCACAGGTATGACTATCTTGATTCTGTCATAAATTTGTCATGGATGTACATGCATGACAAAAAACGCGACCTACTGTGACAAACACGTATCATCACGAAAGTGTATTTTTTTGTAGTGCATGCTCCCGGCCAGCTCCTCGAGCTGCCCCACAGTGGGCGCCAACTATCGTGGTGGGCGCACGACAGATGCCAAGGGATGGCTAAAGAGAGGAGGAGGCTCGAGGGCACTGGTGGACTCTAGATGCGGGGTTGGTATGAGCGAGCGCGGGACACAAGACATACCCAGGTTCAGGGCTCTCCGGAGAGATAACACCCCTAGTCCTGCCGAGTGTAGTTTGATGTCCGACAATACAACATTGCTCCTAGAGCTGTATGGAGGAGGAAGGAGGGCTGGACAAGGCTTAGGCTGCTCCTTCTCCTCGGGTGAATGTTACTGTGTTTGGTGGCTAGTTCCTCTCTTGCTTACTTCTGCTTCCTTTGCCCGTATGCGTGGGCTCCTAGGGGGTTTTATAGGCTAACCCCCCAGGGATACAATGGTAATGTTACAAGTCGGTGGGTCCGGGTTGTCGGCGTCCGGGGACCCAGGCTGGGACCCGCTAGGGGCCTGTGGTTCACCGGGTTCCCCTAGGTGCGGGCCCTGCGTGCCTAGGGGGACTGTGCGCCGTCTTGTCGATCGTCAGGGCGTGGCCGAGTCGAGTCGCGTACAATGGCGTTCCGTCAGGTCGCCGCTTGCTGTCGTCAGCGGTGATGGCAGGGGCATTGTAGCCACGCCGGCCCTGGTCAGCGGGTAGGTGAGGGGCACTGTTGCCACGCTCTGGCTGACCAGAGGCATGGGCGGGGCACTGTTGCCTCGGTCATCAGTGGCTGAAGACTCGTCCCATCGTACGGCCTGGATGGGACGGGAGCTGACCCGTGGCTGGATTGCGGAGCACGCCACGGGTGGAGCTGGCTTGTTGAGGAAGCCTTGGTTGCGTCGGGCTCGACTGTCTTGTACTAGTTGTTGAGGCCGAGTCGACGTGTCTTGCCGGGTTGGAGAGTTTGGCCGGGTTGCGGGGCGTGGCCGGGTCGAGCGACCTGGCCAAGCACGTGCCGGCTTGAGGGGCGACGCCAGCCCCGTTGTTTTTGAAAAGGATCCGGGTTCCGTTGCCTGCCCGGGGTTCATCCCCCCGACACGGGGGTTCATCCCCCCGACACTAAATGGGAAGGACCATATATCATTGAAGAAGTTTATCGTTCCAGAGCGATCACGATCAACAATTCTGAAGGCACTAATCCGAGAGTGGTCAATGGACAAAGAATTAAGCATTATACCTCAGGTACACCTATTAATGTTGAAACTAACATTGTCCAAACTATGACACCGGAGGAATACATAAGATAGACATTCCAGAACACCCCGAAACCGTGAAAAAAGAACAAGTATGTGATACGGTAGGTAAACCAACTCTAAAAATTCCATAAAAATATTTTCTGTCTAGTTTGGAATATTAGAAAAAAAGGAAACAACCGAGGGGACCCATGGGGTGCACATAAGGCACTAGGGCATGCCCACTCCCCGGGCACGCCCTGGTGGCTTGTGGGCCCCTCTTATGCCTTCCCGACTCCGTTTCTTCTGGAATACTTGTTTTGCAAGATAAAAAATCTTTATATATATTCCCAGATGTTTTGACCACCGTATCGTAGAAATATTCTTTGTTCTTGTTTCGTGCTATTTTTTGGCAGATCTAGATCGCCATGGCTCCACCAAGCTCCTCCAAGGACAAGTTCTACGAGAAGGTCATCAACCCCTACTTACCAGAGGTGATGAAACACCCTCAAGCCATTGAGATGTGTGAGGGGGTGCTTCACATTCGGGATGTTCAAGGGCACAAGACGACCGGAAGCGTGGAGGCCAGGCTCAAAGCGGTGGAGCAAGAGATCTTCAAGTGCCAAGGGATGGTGGAACATGGACTCAGCACCAACCACTCCGTGATCACGGAATTCACCCGTGATCACAAGGTGGATGGGAAGGAGATTAGATACGCCATCTTCAAGAGCAATGATAGAATTAGCTATCTTCAGGCCCAAATCTATGATTTCCAAAATCAAAATTTCGAGTATGAGGCAAGATTTAAAGGTATGAGTTTAGCTGTAAATTTCAGGACACCGGGGACTCGCTCATCCTATTATGATGGGGAACCTATGCTATGGAAGCCGGAGGACAAACCCACTACCTCATCATCACCGAAGAAAGAAACTTGAGTACACGAGTATGGGCACTCCCCCTTGGCTTGTGCCAAGCTCGGGGGAGGTGCCCCGGTATCACATCACCATCACTTTTATTATCTTTACCTATCTTAGTTCGATCCTTAGTTATTTCGTGATTTAGTAGAATAAAAGTTTAGTATGATCTATTTCCGAGTGCTAGTTTCGTGACCTATCTATCTATGTAATCGAATTGCGAGTTATATAATAAAGAGTAGTTTGAATTTTGCTTCTATGTTTCAATCTTCGCAAAGAAATAATGAAAAAGATCATATGCTAATGACATGGAAAGTAATGACTTTACATAAATAAAAGTATAAATGGTATTTTTTTTTAAAAGTTAACAAACATAGTATTAGTCAATGATGCAATTCATGAAAGATTAATAAGGGAAGAGAAGATTCACATATAAATATACTATCTTAGACATCTTTTTATGATTGTGAGCCCCCATTAAATATTCCATGTCAAATTGTTGACTTTGGACAAGCAAGACAATGTAATAAGTTATGTTTGCTAATATTCACATAAAATTTATATTGTTATGAAGCCTCTAACATGTGGTGTTTGCTCAATATCTTTGCTAGCCAAAAATCCGCACCAAGTAGAGATAATACTTGTGCATTCAAAACAATTAAACCCAGTTTCATGTTATGAGAGTCCAACGTATCTACCTATGAATTGAATAAGATCTTTCAAGTAAGTTGTTATCGGTGTATAAAGCAACAAAAATTGCTTCTAAATATGTATGATCTTTTATTGTAAGGAAAAATAAGTTTTGTACAATCTTGTGATGGTAAAAAAATAAAAGCGACAAACTGCATAATAAAAGTTGCTATCACAATGGGCTATATAAAGTGACGTTCCTTTACACTAAGAACTTGCACATCCAACAATAAAAAGTGCATTATAACCTCTGCTTTCCTCTGCGAATGACCTATCCTTTACCTTTATGTATTTACTTTTTATGCAAGAGTCAATAGTGTTGTCCTTTTTCCTTTTTCCCTTTTGTCTTTTGCGAGCATCATGTGGTGGGAAAAGATCCAGGCATATATATCCGGTTGGAATATAACACCACTGGCTTTGCACGGGTTTCAATGTGCGGCTTTGATCATTTTTATATATCAAAGTATATGCGTTGGACATGTATAAATTGTACTGTATTATTTTTCTTGCGAAATATTTTTATTTCATATATGTCTAAAATAATTTTGTAGACATACAATACGTCAAAAGAAAAGTAGACATACAATGAAAAATAATGACTGTCAATGTTGTGCGACGAAGACAGAAAAAGTCGAGCGCGCTTTACATGTTGGGCACGAGGGAGTATTAGGAAGCAGGGAGTATAATTTTATAGGCGTCATTTAATATCTAATTACTTTGTTTCAAACAAAGTGCCAAATTTAGTGATTGATTTTTCTTTCCCGCGTCATGCACACGCCTCTAATCTTTATGTGTTGGCTGATGTACCTAGACTCTACATGGAATCCTAATGATCTACACTGCCAACTAAACCAGGTGGGAGAATGCTTTAAAATAAGGCTTTTGTCGTCAACGTAAATAAAATGTTGTGACACAGACAAGGAAACGAATTATCAAAGTACTTTTTTATTTATTTCTTTTGTCAAAGTACTAGAGTTGTTACTTACGTTTTGGATTCAATTCTATCCATCCGTTTCAAAATAGTGTCAAAAACGTTCTTATATTTTAGAACGGAGGGAGTAGTTTTTTAAAGTCGTCATCCAAATTTTTTATTCATATGATACGCCTAAATAAATAATGTATTCATCATATAACCAAATTGATCAGATTATCTTATACTAAAAAATAAGCACATCAAACATTGATAGTGCTATGATTTGATTGGTATCATCATTTTTTTTTGATATCTCCCATGGCAACGCATGGGCATTCGGCTAGTAGCTATAGATTTCTCGATGTAGCAGACCATGAACTGTTTTTCTTAGGAAATTGACGAATATTTTTCTTGAATAACGGGAAAATGCCGAACTATTTTTTTGAGCGGTGGGAAAATGACGAACTATATCCGAGCAGCAATATCTGGGCCAGGCTATGGCTCATCCCTAGTAGACAGCTCGTTTCACAATTGATCTGGCCCATAATCTCTCTCTCTTTTCTTCCTCTCCGAAAATCATCATTCCCCCGCCCAAACCCCACTCCCCTTTTTCCCTCCAAAAAAATTCCCAATCCCCAACCTTCGCGAACCTTCTCGAAGCGCCAAGCGGAGCTGCCCGATGGCGGCGCCCCCACCGCCCTACCCTCCTGCCATCGCCGTCGACGAAGAAGAC